>NC_085138.1:5475143-5569972 GCF_035046485.1 Aedes albopictus
TCTCTCTCTCTCTCTCTCTCTCTCTCTTTAACCCGTCTTTGGTCACTTCCGGTGGGCCACCCGGAACCGGTTTCGGAACACTACCGGTTCAAATATGGTCTGAGACTATCTTCCTGCTTATCGTTCGCCAGGTTATCGAAAATGCCACAGTTTGATGCGTCGCATGCATGGCTTTGTATCATTTTCGGAAAACGTAAATGGCCATAAATCCGGAACGGCTTTACCCATCCGAGCCATTTCCATTTTTTTTTTAATTTCACCTATATTCAGAAATTTCTTCAGTAATATTTCTAAATTCCTCCGAAATTAAGTAAAAAAAGCCTTCCTTTCCTAAACATTTTTTTTCACAATCTAGGCTTCCATGCCATGAACTTTGCGAGAAATTTCAAAGCTTCGATAAAAAAAACTCAATTCGGAAATTTGTGATAAATGAGGAAGGATTGTGTAAAAAAAATCTGATATGCACGTGATATTCACGTGCATATTAGTTGAACGTCGCTATTAAGTATTTTACGACTTTTATCTATTTAAATAGTCTAAGATAATACGCTGAACATTGAATAAATTTCCTGATTGACTCCAAAATTCCCTGAGATTTCTAGGATCTTGCTAGGTTAAATAGAAACTCCTCATAATTCCTGATATTATTAGTGTTTAGTGTTAGTGTTTCTTGAGAAAAGCACAGCAGTTCCATTTCTTCACACTCCGCTTCAATATTGTAGGCGTTATTTTTTTTTTCTCCGGATGAAAGTGGCAGATCTGCTGCTCCCCCTCTTCTGTTTGTCGGGTCTCATGCTGCAGCGTGACGGCACACTTCTCGTCCAAAATCTGTCTACACTCCACAATTCGTACCCGACGGTGCGCTCGGCTGCGTCGGTAATGGCTGCTTTGACTGAACCCCAACAGTCCTCTATGGCGCCTTTAACGGGCTACGCTGCCTCAAGATGCTGCGCGTATATCAAGGCGACATTCGATTGTGTCGGGCGCCCTAGCCCGTACCGAGGCGGCCGTCGGTATCGTACATTGTTGCTTACAGGCAGTTTTGGGCGCAGTACACATGACCATCCCATAATTCGAGCTGCTTCCTTGGCATCATCAGTTCCTTCGGAACGCACGTTGATTATGCTGAAGTTGCAGTTGACCCTTGATTCTCAATCTGCACATTCTTTCGTCGATAGGGTAGACCTCCCAACGTTCGCACGCGCACCATGGATCCTGTCGAATACTCCACCTACAGCACTACGATAAAGAATCCGCGATGCTTCAGTGGGTCTACGAGTATTCGGGTGCTCCTGATGGAGTTCACCAGTTCTACGGATCGAGTTTCCAATCACACGGATCGAGTTTCCAATCACACGTTCCATGTTTTCTTTCGTCGCTTGGATCGTTGCATTGGTCTCGGTTCGTATTACTCTTTTGCTGATTTTGCGTTACAATGATTTTTACGGATGGCTCTCCGGGCCTTACAGCAATTCCTTAACTTTCCGGAGGGCCAGGGTGCACAGTTGAGCTTAGAGTCCTTCACTGATACTCGAACGTTGGTCAGCCGTCCCTAATGCGAGGAAGAGACGCTATTGTAAGCAGCTCCTACTGGACAACAGACGATCAGTCTTGCAAAAGTAAACACTTCCCTGTCAGCCTACGGTCAAAATTCCCTCTAGTTGGTTACCCGATCTTCCTTGAGGTTGCTCGCAGTTTGATCGGTGCCACGAGGTGCTACGACTACATAGGGTTTTTGACCCCATTCTCGGCACTACAGGTAAACAGAATTGTGCATTACCTAAATTCACAACAACACGACCATTTTCGTCCACTTCTTCCATCTGAATCAGATACCTTATTGCATGAACTTGTTGTTAACAGTGATTGTTGTGAAGGTTTTCTGCCAGAAACTTGATTTTGAACGAGTTTACTGCACCTAGTCCAGCGCCAATTCCCGGCACCAGTGCCGAACTTCCAGCAAAATCAAATGGGAAATCACTTCGGCATCTATCGTTGTGCTGACGAAGTGCAATCGTCTGCGTGTAATAAGCGGCTTCAGAGTGAAAGTGTAGCTAATTGACTGTGGATCGCGTTGCGGGAGATGATTGATTACCTATGGAAGTGCGTTTTGGAAATATGCGGCAAGTGATATTTCGATTTGTTTTGCTGTGAGGTGCCGGGAATTGGTGCAGGTGCCCAAGTAGTTCAAAACCCTATTGCCTAGCCTTTACCGAGCAATGCAAAATATTTGTTACTGATGAAACAAAAGTCTATTAAATAAATAAATAAATAAACATAATTCTGGGAAAATTATGGCTTACTAGTGAGGAACTTGCCACATGCTTAATTATGAATTTATTATTTTCTTTTGCAAATTTCTCCACTCTCTTTACTGTATCATCGCTTTTTTCTCCTTCTGCTCTTTCTTCTTCTTCTTCTCTTTTTCCTCTTTTTCTTCTTCTTCTTCCTCTTCTCCTTCTTTTTTTCTCCTTCTTCTTTTCTTCTTATGCTCTTCTTCTTTTTCTATTTCTTAGCGTAACGTCTAAGCTGTTCCGAATGATCGCTTATACAGCTATTAACTGAAAGCTATCTCTCAGTCAATAAATATCTTGTATGCCGGGGCCCGTGGCGTAGTTGGTCACACGTTCGCTTCATATGCGGATGGTCATGGGTTTGATTCCCAGCCCCGGCACTTGCAATTTTTCATCAGTTGCTTTTCCCCCGAGAGCAACTGACACTGACCCTCTTCTGGGCCCCATGGCTCAAACGGACCCGGATACCTGGACATCAGCGAACTGCTACTCATAATGAACCCCCAATCAGACTGGAAAGGAACAACGGCCATCCATCATCATCCTTGTGCTCATTATTCTACTAGGTATAAAGTAGAAAAAGTGAAAGCAGCAGAAAGGCAACCAGTTCGATAAAGTAGAATAGAATCTAGGCGCTGTATAAAAATGTAAGTGCAGCTGTCAATTGAAATTGCTCACGTGGTGCCCCAGTGGACAATAGAGCTGTAAATTAGGTTAAGTGATTAAGAATAATAAAAATAAATAGCTTGTATCTTGCCCAAGAAAATCATGAAAGTTTTCATTACGAGAACTTTCTGAACTTGGGGAATTAGTGGCCCGTATGGTTAGGGTCGTCACCAGTCGTCTAGCCGCTTCGTAAGCCTTGAAGTGTGGGTTCGATTCCCGCTCCAGTTGGTGAACACTTTTCGTCAAACGGAAATTTTTCCGTGTTTGTTCAGTCTGTGCAACCTTTGGATGAAGATCAACAAATCCATAAAATATGTAATTCTGTTAAAAATGTCTGAAAAAAATCCGAGAGGAAGTGTTTTTAGAACGAATTCAAGATGTAAGCTCTAACGGAAAAGCCTGCAAAAAATCCTATACAGAATATAGGTAGGAATACTTGAAGGAATCCCAAGAGAAATCTCTAATGTAATCCATACATACAGAGGATAGACAAAATGATCGGGACAGCCAAAATTTTCACTATTCAAAATATTTTCAAGTGGTTGTAACTTTTCGAAAAGTGCATCAAATATACTTAAGTTTTCACTGTAACAAGATAACCTAGTTGTGTATAGTGGTCAAAATTTGGAAAAGATCGGGCTATTCTGCACGAAGTGATAAAGAGTCTAGAAAAAGGTATAATTAGCCGATAGCTAACTTTGAGCTGTCATATATCCGGATTTAAAGAACTGAATGCTATGAAATTTTGACCATTCATGACTTACATAATGAGCTATGAAAAACTTTTGACGAAACTTAAAATTCTCAACACGGAAGAAAATTATAACGTTTCAATTATTTTTCTAATAAAACACCACATTATTCAAAACTTCAACATCGTTTCAAAATTCAAGATGCTAATTATAGTTCATTTAAATTACCTCTAATTGACTTGAATATAAATATGTTTTGAAGGAAAGTAACAACATGGTCGGCAATAAATTGGAAAAGTAATAGGATGTACAGTATCGGACAGTAAGAATGCACCAAGGCCGTTTTACCATACAAACTAAAGACCGGTCCAGAAAGTATGGACGCAGTAAGAAAATACTGCCATTTCATAACTATTGATGACTAGTTCTTTTTGAAAGCTACATCCTGTTGGTCAACCTATTTCCTCAGCATTTGTATGACGGTTTTTGCGGTTCCAACAGTGTATTTCAAAATACATGAACTTTCAACGGAACACAATTGAAAAAATGTGCACAACCGATGTACAGAGTTTGAAAGGTCACTTAGGAAAAGAACAAAATATGGTGGGAGTAAGTTAGAAAATTGTGCAACCAGCAATTAGCAACCACGATGGAAATAACACGTTAAAGCATAGGCAAAAATTGGGTAAAAATACAAATCATGCTATCCCTCGTTTGGATAAACAAATAATTAAGGTGTTTGAGCACAACAAAAAATCTTCTAAATAACACAGAGCGGGGTATGACCAAAAAAGTTACCCTTTTCAGTTCCAATGTTAATCGTGGCAACAAACGTTTGAATTTTCGATCCTTTAGTAAGCAGAAACAGACAAAACGGAGCCCGAAACAAGAACCATCGATCAGGTCCAGACAACTGAAGACTAGGTGCGACCATACTTTCTGGGGCAGTCTTTAGTCAACTTTGGATTGCCATATCTCAGTTATGTCTCAACCGATTGTTTCTATTTTTCTGTGACGAACCACAAAACATTTCAATTTTCAAAAACTATTCAAAAATCTCAGTGATAACTATTGATACAAAAGTTACAGATAGGTTGAATTTTGACAGTAAAAATGCACCAAGACAAAAAATTGAGTAGCCAAAAATGCTGAAGTTAAATCACTATGGTGTCTTCGTCAAATATGTTTCTTGTGTGATGACCAATAAATTTGCTGAAGACACCATAGCTATCTGACTTCAGCATTTTAGGCTACACATTTTTTTTGTCTTGGTGCATTTTTATTGTCAAAATTCAACCTATCTGTAACTTTTGTATCAATAGTTATCACTGAACTTTTTCAATAGTTTTTGAAAATTGAAATGTTATGTAGTTCGTCACAGAAAAATGGAAACAATCGGTTGAGACATAACTGAGATATGGCAATCCAAAGTTGACTAGTTTGTATGGGAAAACGGGTTTGGTGCATTTTTATTGTCCGTACTGTATATTAAAAATATACCAATTTACTAAAAAAAATATAAAATAAATGAAATCGCTATAACTTTTTCTCAAAGTTGGCTATCGGATAATTACACATTTTTCTAGAATCTTTATAACATCGTTTAAAATAGCCCGATCATTTCCAAATTTTGACCACTGAAGTTGATTAACTTACAGTGAAAATTTGAGAAAATTTGATGCATTTTTCGAAAACTAACAGCTAGTTGAACATATTTTGGAAAGTGAAAATTTTGCCTGTCCCGATCATTTTGTCTATCCCCTGTACAATTTTGGAGAGATTCTACAAACAATTAGACCGATTAAAATATTGAATTTGTTTTATGTCAACCAAACCCCCAAACCTGGACCGACCGAAAATCAAACCCGTCACTCTCAGCATGATCATGCTAAATACTCACGCCTTCACAGCTGTGGCTATAGGGACGATTCAGATAAGTTCCTTTCGTTACAAAAATGACCTTTTCCATAAAGGGCCGTTCATAAACCACGTAGACTTTGGGGGGGGGGGGGGGGGGGGGTGTTCTGTGATGCCCAAATCTTGGTCTACGTGATTTATGAACAGCCCCTAGGAAGCTCCCAGTCGATAACTGTGGAACTACTTATATTTAGCAACAAACATTGTTCCAATTGAGAAGTTACACCTCAAGAACATGAAAAGAGAACGAGATTTTACGGATTTTGTCACAAAATGCGTCAAAATAGTCGCAGTTAAAATTGGATTCCCGCCTGTTTCATCTTAAGATGTCATTAAGACCATTTAAATCGCTTCAGAGATGGAGTATCAGTGCTACTTTGACAGGCACTATAAATTAGATGCAGTGATAATGAAACAGGTCGTAAAGTCTGCTTTATATTCGATTATTCATCAATAAAACCGAACATCCAAAACGATTTGCATCACGCTAATCCATTTGAAGGTTCTTTTGTCGCCTTTCGAGTATCTATCGATTTGACTGCGTTCCGGTTCATCGTCAGTTTCGAATTTGAATAAATATTCAATGATTTAGTAGATTAGTCAAAATATTGTTTGGAAACTGACCTACGACGTATTCTTTATTTTTTCGCGAACCATTATGGGGAGACAATATTTGTTTTTTTTTACCAATTTTGATTTTTTTTTTGTCACACTCCTTATACAATAAACCATTTCTACGTATCGATCTCGATAGGAAAAAAAACTAAAATATCACTTTCGAAGAAGCATCGTCTTCTATGTTTATTCTTCATTCGCTTCCTTTCACTTTCCTCCGGATATTTTTACCCAATACGAATCGTGGGCGGAACCCGTTCTCGTCGGCACTAAATTCTATGTCGTAATATAATCCATCCTCGAATGGTTGGGCCCAGGTTCCCTTGACCGTAATAACCAAGCTGCCGTCAGAGGTCGTTGTTAGCGTTCCCACTTCACTGCGCGTAACTCCGTTGGATAGTGTGTACCTGTTGATAATAATTAATTAAAAAAAATGTTTTAGAAAGATGTAGCTCGATAAGCAAACAGTTAATATGTGACAATTTCAATGAGGAAGTGGAACCATCTTGGCAAGGCTCCTATTTTGGACACTTTTCTGCTATAACTCAGCCAATGTTGAATCAATTGACACATTTTTTGCAACGTATGGTATCTACCCGTGCACAAAATTTCAAGTCAATTGGTTTGGAATTGACTGAGATATAGCTAAAGGTGCCCCAAAATACTGACCACTGCCCAATTGGCTCGCTACCCTACCATTGTTTTACAGCATTTTTGAATTTGTTAAGCCAAATATCATTTTTATACAACTTTTTTGAAAATATAAAAATGTTAAAACCAAGGTTTAAACAATATCAGGTGTTTGGTATTTTTTTCATCTTTCAATTTGAATGGGAGAATTTACAAAAAAAAATTCAATCTCAAGTCATTTAAAATCATTTATGAACTTCATCTACTCATATTTTCCCTCCAATCTTATTATTATTATTATTAGCTTTATTAGGGAGATTTTCAGCCCGAGGCTGGTTCATCTCCCCCTCCAATCTTTACAATATTGTAGGAAAATTATTAAAAAAAATGTTTTCTTTTTAATACTGTATAGGCATCATATGAATAGATCATACTATTCGTCACTTTAAAGTTTATGAATGGAACTATTTTTTCTTTTCCCTATTTAACATTTCATTTACAGAAAAGTTGTATTATGTTTCATATTTTTTGCAGCTACATAGATTTTACAAACTTCACTTACATCAAATCGTATCCTTCTGGGGTAATTTCGTTTATTACATCTCCTACCAGTTCAATAGGAGCCGCATGGCACACAATAACTGCTACCATAATTCCAATAACGAACGTTGACAGAATCCGCACATTTCCCATATTTCACTTTCTTCAGATGCCCACTTGACAAGGAACACAATCTCGCTCGGAGGCAACAGTAGGTAGGCTCACGTATTTTTATCAACTGATAGAATCAAACTCGAAGAGATTTTTTTAAGTCGTGTTTATATATACGAAAAAGTTTCTCTATCTAGGTATACCCCGTACGCAAAACTAGTTTTGCATTCTATGCATTTTCTTCCATGATATGACGACCGACGGCACGACGACGGTTTGTTTGATTTTGTTCGTCGTCACTTATGCTAGCTCATCCTAGCTAGGCCGATGTTCTCTTTTGCTACGTGGTGAAGTGTGGGAGCAACCCAGGTTGATAGAAGTGACTCATGTGGAATACTAATGGGGAAGATATATGTCTTGTTGAGAGCAATATCTATCGACATAAGCTTTATTTGTGAGCTTTTATCCTGAATGCGGTTCAGCCGAAACGTTTTTGTTGTTAACAGGAAGTGTTTCAGTTTAAGTTTGTTAGTCATCTTACTACCTTACTATAGGATACCGGACTGTAGGTGGCTTAATTATAGCCTCTCATGCCACATCTTTTCAGTCAGTGTTTTTATCTTCTTTTTTTCTAATGTTAAGATGCTGTTTATGTAATTCTGATCTCCATAGTGTATTCTTGAGTAGATGATGAAAGTTTTAATGGACAAGGGGTCGAATAGATCTTGTTTGCTACCAGCGACGAATGGATGCACATAAAGTCGGTGGTGCACCAAGCGGTGGTCTAGTGGCTTCTGATTCGTATGCAGAAGGTCCTGGGTTCAATCCCCGGCCCGTTCCTCTCCTCTTACTTTGTATATTCTATATACTTTCTCTCTCATCTCTACATATACAACTCATGTATACACATGTCCATAGCAATCGCTAGAACAGAAACGGGTTGAAAAAGCCGTTTCTCTTCCTTACAACTTTCATATAACGCCTACGAGTTATGCAATCATGCGAACTGTGCCGCATTATCTTCAGAGTAATAAATACACTAATAAATACACCTTACGCCTGGCATCCACGCACCAATGTGTGAACCCATTGCCAACCATATCCCACCAACACTCCGACATCCGCATGAATTCGTGCAGACGCAGAGGTATATTCTGTCTGCTGTGGATACAAATAATTGCAATCATCACTTCCCTCTGTTTCCCCACATTGACCTGCATCCTGACGTGGCAGGCGCCATTGTTGCCTAACAATAGAAGATCACCAATACTGACACACTGAAGATGTCTGTTTAATCCCCGGCAGATATTTCATTGGTTCCATGTGTGAGTGTAGCTGGTCTGGCGATACTTGAGTAGCATCCACGGGCGGTCAATCAAGCTCAAGCTCAAGCTCAGCGATGAAAGGATGCACATGAAATGGTGAGCACGTTTCAAGTTATTGTGTTGTTTAAATTGAAAACAATAACCCTCAGATATACATATATCCTGTAAGTTACAGGCAAATTTACCCACTTCGAAATTCAAAGATATGTAATATGCACTTTCCCAGTCAACCAGTGATCGTATAAGATGTTGCATAAGATGGAGGCGACATGCGTACATTTTACTTGCGCCTAAATGGAGGCATGCACGCATATGGCCTCCACTTCATCAACTTATGCAACATGTTATACGATTATTGGTTGACTGGGTTATTGTGTCGCCGTCGGCTTAAACTTTTATGCAAAAAGCACTTTGTTTTTGCACATTTCTTGTTGTCCGTAGGAACGGGTTCGGTGCGTCTAGTGGCTTCAATCCCTAGCCCGTCTCCTACTTTGTATATCTTCTTTCTAAGGCATGTCCACATTAAATTTCTAGCAACTAAAAATTGTAGAACGCCAAAAAAAATACTTAAACTCAAACTTACATCGAGTTCGCTGTAACAAAATGATCTCCATCACTTTCTACACATTTTTTTATCGGATTGTAAAATTACAGGTTGTCTGCAGTATGGAGCTTGTTTACAACTTTGTGTGCAAGAAATTCTTTTATGTGAAATCGAATGAAATGAAATGGAAATTTAAACGTTCTAATATTTACGTCAAAGTGTAGTTTTCCAGATTTTTTTTCTGTGTAAATTTCTAGTCATCGTGTTGCGATAGGTTGGTGGAGTTCTTCCAGCAGATATTAAATTACTCCCGATTCGGTGATAATCAGCTTAAAGCTAAAACATTCAATGTATTTAGGTATGTTTACAGTTTGGATAGATATACGTTGCACTTACAATTCAGTCTCCGACCTGCTTCTGACCTTAATCGCAACAAATTGATGTATTTTAGGCTTACTCCTACAAATTAGCATATAAGTATAATTCAGTTAATGTTAGATAAGATAATAATTCACTATAAATCACAAATTAGAAACCTACAAACGACCTCCTCACTTAACACTGCCTACATCACCTTGAAAACGTTTGTTATTGCTTTTTATCTGTCTTGTCTTACCTAGATCTGCATTATATCATTGAAACGTTCGTGTTGGTTTTGCATAGGGATGGTTGGGGCTGTTGTGGCTTAGACATCGAATTCAAATGGAAAGGTCTCACGAAGCCTCTGCTGGATTGCTTTAGGAGCTGTTCATAAACCATGTAGACCAAATTTTGACCATCTCAGACGCCCAAGCCCCTCCCCCCCATGGTAGACTTTTGTTCACACAAAAATATCGAAATTTGTATGGAGCGTAGACTTTGGCGTAACATTTTATGGAGTTCCAGCCTGGTTCCAGTTGGCTTTAGGCGTTTTCTGAGGATGTTCTTTCAGGGGGTTTCAGAAGGTTTCAGGTCCGTACCGAAACTCCCTGAAACCATCTGGAATGCCTTGAAATGCCTTGTAACCCCTCTGGAACTCCCTATAAAACTTCCTTATAAGCCACCTAAAACCCCTTGAATTGTCTTGAAATGCCTTTATTCCTGAATCCTCCTTGAAAGCTTCTTGAAACCTCCTGAAGCCACCTGCATTCTCCCAAAACGCCTCGTTGTCTTTAAGCTCTTCTGAAAAACCCGTCTAATGTCTTAAAACGCCTTCAAACCCCCTTGAAACAACCCCTCATTGGGTTTCTTCAGAAATTCCTCCAGGGATTAACCCGGGAATTCCTTAAGTAATTATATCAGGAACAACTTTTGGGATTATTTTAACCCTAAAAGGGATACCTTCATGGCCTCAGTTTCGTCACCTCGCAGAGTGTGTTCCATCAAAGACGAGCTCTGAAAGGCGCCTGGGGTCCAATGGACCCCAGGTATCCCTTTTAGGGTTAAAAATGCCTGCAAGAACTCTTCTTGGAATTCCTTCAGAAACCTTCCAGGAATAAATGCAGGATTTCAGGATTTCCTCAGTACTTCCCCTGAGATTTCTTCAGAAATTCTCTCAAAAATATGAATTTTGCATTTCTTCTAGAATTATTCCTCGAGAGATTCCTCCAGAATTTCTTCAAGAAATTTTTCAAGGATTCCTTTGAGAATTCCTGCATGGATTCCTCCAAAAAACCTACAGGCATTCGTCCAGGAATTGTTCTAGAGATCCCTCTAGAGATTCATCTTGCGATTCTTTAAGAAATTCTCAAGGGATTCTTCTAGGAATTCCGTCGGGGATTCCTCCACGAATTGCCCCAAGCATTCCTTCTGGAATTCTTCTAGGGATTGCTATATGTATCCTCCAGGAATTCCTTTTGGAATACCTCCAGGAATTCCACCATGAGCTCCTTTCAATAGGGGTTCCTCCAGACATTCCTTCAGGATTACCCCAGAAATTCCTTCTGGAATTCCTCCAGGAATTGATCCAAGAAGTCCTACCGGAATTCCTTCTGAAATCACTACCGCAATTTCTCCAGGAAATCCTCCAGGGATTCCTTCAGATATTTTCCCACGAATTCCTCCCGGAGCTAACCCAGCAGTTATTTCAAGAATTCCTCCATTCCTGCATGAATTCCTCCTGAGATTCCTCTAGAAGTTTCTTCAAGGATTTATTCAGGAATCCTCCAAGAAATCCTCCAGAGATTCCTTCAAAAAATTCCCTAGAAATGTCTCCAGGATTTCATCCAGGCATTTCTCCGGGGACTTCTCCAGAAATTTCTCCAAGAATTCCTCAAGGAGTTACCCCTGGTAAATTCAGGAACTCCTCCAGGAATTTCTTAAGAAATTGTTACAGGAATTTCTTCGGAAATTGCCACAGCAATTCCTTCAGGGATTTCTGCAGGAAATCCACCAAGGATTGCTTCAGAAATTCTTTCAGGAATTTCTCTAGGAATTTTTCCAGGGATTCATCCAGGGATTCTTCCAGAAATTTCTTCACTAGGGTTTCCTTCAAGGATTTCTCTAGAGATTCCTTCAGAATTTTTTGCACGGATTCCTCTAGAAATTGCACCAGGAATTTCTTCAAAGATTCCTCTAATGATTCTTCCAGAGATTCCTCCAGGAATTCCTCCGATGATTCCTTCAGTATTTCCTTTTGGAATTCCACTAGAAATTTCTCTGGGAATTCCTCTAGGAAATTCTCTAGGAATTTTTGAAGAAATTTATCCAGGGATTCCTTCCAGAATTCCTATGCAGACTCCTCCAAAAATTCATTCAGGGATTCCTCCTGGAATTCTTCCAGGAATAGTTTCACGAAATTTCCCCAAAAATTCCTCTTGGCATTTCTTCAGGAGTTCCTCCTGGGATTCCTACAGAAATTTGTCCAGAAGTTCATCCAGGCATTCCTCCTAAGGTTTCTCAAGAAATTGCTTCGAGAATTCCCCAGACATTCTTGCAAGGATTTCTCTAGAAATTTCTCCAAGGACTCCTCCAGGAATTCCTCAAGAGGTTTCTTCAGAATTACCCCGGGAATTGAATCCAGAAATTGATTCTTCTCCAGGAAATCCTCTTGGAATTCCTTCAAGGATTTCTTCAGGATTCCTCCAGGGATTCCTTCAGGAATTCCCCCAGAAATTTCAACTGGAATTTATCCAAGAATTATTCTAGGTATTCCTGCAGAATTTTATCCAGGCATTTCTCCAGGGGCTGCTCCAGGAATTCCACAAAGAATTTCTTTCAGGAATAACTCCATGTATTTCTTCAGGAATTCCTCCAGGAATTGATACAGGAATTCCTGCAAGATTTTTTTCGGAAGTTGCTACAGCAAAACCTCCATGAGTTTCTGCAGGAAATCCCCCAAGGATTCCAGAAATTCTATCAAGAATTTCTTCAGGAATTCCTCCCGGAATTTTTTCAGGGTTTTCACCGGAAATTCTTCCAGGGTTACCTTCATCAATTAATCCAGGAATTTCTCCTCCAGGGATCCTCCAGAAATTCCGTCAGCGACTTCTTCAGAAATTATTTCACGGATTCCTCCAGAAATTCCACCAGGAATTCCTTTAGGCAATTCTTCCAGAATATCCTCTGGCAATTCCTCCAGAAATTTCACTGGAAATTCCTCCAGAAATTCCACTGGGAATTCCACTAGAATTTTCTCTAAGAATTCCTTCAGAAATATCTCTAGGGATTTCTTCCAGAATTGCTCTAAAGAATCCTCCAGGAATTCTTCCAGGAATAGTTCCACAGAATTTCTCCAAGATAGGGATTTCTTCAGGAATTCTTCCTGGATTTCCGACAGGCATTTGTCCAGGACTCTTCCAGACATTCCTCCTGAGGTTTCTCTAGAAATTGCTTTAGGGATTTCTCCAGGGATTTTTCAAGAATTCCCCCTGGGATTATTCCAAGAATTTCTGTTGAAGTTTCTCTAAGGATTCCTCCAGGAATTCCTCAAAAGGTTTTTTCAGAGTTACCCCAGGAACTCCTCCAGAAACTCCACTGGGAATTCCACTAGAAATTTCTCATAGAATTTCTTCAGAAATATCTCCAGGGATTTCTTCCAGAATTGCTCTAAAGATTCCTCCAGGAATTCATTCAAGAATTCTTCCAGGAATAGTTCCACGGAATTGCTCCAAGAATTCCTCTAGGGATTTCTTCAGGAATTCTTCCTGGGTTTCCGACAGGCATTTGTCCAGAGGCTCCTCCAGACATTCCTCCTGAGGTTTCTCCAGAAATTGCTTTAGGGATTCCTCCAGGGATTTTCCAAGAATTCCCCCTGGGATTATTCCAAGAATTTCTCTTGAAGTTTATCTAAGGATTCCTCCGGGAATTCCTCAAAAGGTTTTCTCAGAGTTACCAGGAACTCCTTCAGAAAATCCTCCAGGAATTGATCCAGGAATTCCTTCAGAAATTACTACCGCAACTTCTCAAGGCATTTCTCCAGGAAATCCTCCAGGGGTTCCTTCAGAAATTCCTTCAGAAATTTCTCCGGGAATCTATCCAGTAATTATTCCAAGTATTCTTCCACTGCCGTAATTCTGCAAATGGCGTAAGCGCCATTCAAAATCTCGATATTTTTGGTATATTATATGTGATATCTGGTGTAAAAATAACACTGTGGTATGCCTGCTGTATTAGAATGCAAGATCTAGTCGTAATCTATCATCTATGGAAAGACACTTATAGGATGAGCAAGAGTTTTATGCATAATAACCAAAACCGGGGTCTCCAGTTAGCCTAGTGGTTAAGGCTATGGATCGCCAATCCGGAGACGGCGGGTTTGATACCCGTTCCGGTCGGGAAAATTTTCTCGTCTCCCTGGGCATAACGTATAATTGTACTTGCCTCACATTATACAAATTCATGCAATGCAATGGCAGGCAAAGAAAGCCCTTCAATTAATAACTGTTTAAGTGCTCAAAGAACACTAAGTTGAAGCGAGGCAGGCCAAGTCCCAGTGGGGATGTAGAGCCATAAAGAAAAAGAAGAGGAACCAAAAAATGGGCCAAAACTATCAATGTCGCTTACGTCACTTTGCAGAATCACGGCAGTCGAGGCATTCTTCCAGGATTTCATCCAGGCATTTCTATAGAAACTCCTCCAGGAATGCAACTAAGAATTCCTCTAGGAATTAACCCAGATATTTTTTCAAGATTTCCTTCAAAAATTTCTTCAAGAATTGATCCAGGAATTTCCTCAAGAATTCCTCTAGGGATTTCTTCAGGAATTCCTTCTGAGTTTCTGCTAGGAATTGGTCCAGAAGTTCCTCTAGGAATTCCTCAAAAGGTTTCTTCATATATTTCCCCAGGGAGCCCTCCTGGAATTCCTCTAGCAAATTCTCCAGAAATTCAGCCAGGGATTCCTTCAGGACTTCCTCTAGGGTTTACTCCAGGAATTTCTCTTAGAATTCTTGCAGGGATTCCTCCAGATATTTCTGCAGGAATTCCTCCAATTCCTCCAGGAAGTTCTCCAGGGTTTCCGCCAGTAATTTGTCCAAAAGATTCCGCAGAATTTGCTGTGTATAAGTTTCATTCAAATCTATTTTGATCTAAAGTGGTATCTTAACGTCTTATAGAGAATAAACTATCGGTATAGTTTTCAGAATGTGAGATCATCAAGTAGAAATCTGACTAAACCTCAAATGGAGATCTTTGGCTCATGTTGAAGAAAGAGGCAGGAATCAGTATCCAGCGAACCTTTGCTTTGTGTGCTGAAGTTACTGAACCAGAATAATCGACGAGGCTAAGAATACTCTCCTGCCTGACATGTTTAGAAATAATAATCATTGATCACATCGATAACGTGTGATATCCGCTGTGCTTCGGACGGATATGGGGGTTCCTTTTTCATTGCCCATCGCACGGTAGCGCAGGGTGCTTTACCAGTCGGGTTATAATCCTTTGATGATTTTAATCGTAGCATAATAAAACGCTACCAAAGCGTTAACTGAACACAAATTATCGTTCCCGCTCACAACACCTTCCAATGGGTAGCTGTACGACATGCAACGTCGTCAATAAAGACAGTTAAAAGCTCATCATGTGTGAATTTTGTAGAAATTATCGTGCTTCATTGGTAAAAAGATACGCAGCGTGACACATTAGCTGCCGTAGGATTAACAAAGATTTTGCATCGGCCACTGGTGGGCTGACCAGTTTGTAACATATTTAACGGAACAGGACCGTAGTTGGAGAGTTTTATGGATTGTACCCAGTGGCCCAAACAAGCGGAAGAAGCTTGGCGCGTGTTCACAGTTAATCAACTGGAGTAAATTAATTTAATTTAGAATCTGAATTAAAATGCTGTCTTCGAAGTTGTTTGTCATTAGTATTATTCAATTAGATAGAACTAGTATTTGCACATTTTCAAGGATAATTGTTCATTTACGTTTTGACTGTCTAAGGAAGATGAGAAAATTTCAGATAATTTTGACAAATTTAATGTTGTCTTGTATGATTAAACAAACTTAGTGTGAAATATGGGAACTGGGGGTGAGACGCCAATTTTAACCACAAAACACTTCACAATACTCAATTTTTTGACACATAATAAGAAGCACCAAAATGTTTCCTTCCAAATGGAAGAAACTATCAACCAGTTTTATGTTTTACTCCTCGAAAATTCAAATAGACTATCAGCATTTCAGTTTTAATGTGGGGTAAAACGTTCCACTAGCCACAACTAACGCCAGGATGTCAAGTTGCGTACATATACTTGAGTGCATGGTTTATTGAATTTGTTACTGTTCGAGAATGGTATGCAATCATTACGAAACTCTACTACAAATTCCATTTAAATGACTTAGAGAGCATAATCAAACAATAATTACGACAAAATGACATATGGATGTGTGATTTGTGAACTTGTTTATAATAAAAAAGCGCTATAATATAATTCAGTAACAAATTTTGAAAACGACGTATAATCAATGCTACACCATTGATTATACGTCGTTTTCAAAATTTGTTACTGAATTGTAAGAATTTACGTAATTTATGTCTACGTAATTTGTGTTAATGACTCTTTTAATGTAATCAACTAGGGGTGGGCATTTTACCCTAAACATGTCTCAAAAGTGTGGACTCTGTAATAAACTTATATTTTTAATATGTATCAAATATTTTAACTTCGATATCTCAAATAACATAACAAATTGTTTGGATGAGTGTAATCAGTTTCGTACACTGAACGAAACCCCCCGCCCAAGATCGACTGAGAGGCGATACGATCACGCCCCTTAACGACATTCGGTCGGAAACCGTATGGTCCACCGACCGAATGATGTCATCTTAAAACCGGATGACAGTGATATGAAAATAGAATGTCGACCATATGGTCGAGCAACTTTGTTTTTAGCGATTGTTAACAATAATGTCACCGCTATCTTTCTAAAAAAATATGTGCTTAGTGGCTAGGGTACCCTTGCGGGCACCCTTTTCCAAAAATATGACATGTCCAGGATAGGGCATGCGACGCAAAGTCGTCAACGATCAAGGAACTTGTTACGCTATCGATGAATAAATTCGGTGCATCTGTGTGGCCTTCCCTCTGCAACTAATATACATTCACATAGCGTGCGTCGACTCATACGCGAATAAGATGATCGTCATCCGCTTTTCAGGATGATTGCCGTATGACTGATTCGTCATTCGAAAACACGATTTTGGTAATTTGGACTGGATGGTCGGACAAATCAGTCGATTTCGGGATGGGGTTTTGGTTCAGTGTACCCTTTAATTTCGCCCTATTTTGCTTAACCTTTGATAGATACGCGTATTTCGACTACCACTTGTAATCTTCCTCAGTGTCACTTAACAGCGTAAACTGATTAAACTGATTAAACGTCGCTATTACCATGGCAATCTTTGATTATTTCATTGGCAAAATCATGAAACGTTTCAAATAAGCAGAAAATCATGGCTTACGCTGCAATTTAATCTGTTTAGTGAGTACCCCTAGTATAAATTCAGAAAATTAATATATTGTTCACGACAAGTTTTTGCGGAATTGAAAGCTAACGTCATTATATATTTCCTCTATCTACTAATACATTTTTATATGTTCTTCCTCACCTTCCACATTCATATGCGCATGCTCCGCTGTTTTCGTGCAGTTGCGAGGTCCGCCGACAGCTGGTGACAGTTCCATTGATTTTCGTGCAGTAGCTTGTTTACAAACAAAAACTGCTTTGGCTCCTCATAAAATAATATCGAATCAATCGCTAGTGCATCAAGATCTTTTTTTTATTAATAGTTCGTACGTGTTTTTACTATTTCCATTCCATTTCCCGATTCGTGATGAGTAGTAGTTACTATTTCGCAATTGTCGGGCATAATGATAATCCAATCTTCGAAATGGAGTTCGTCAACGCCAACAAGGAGGCTAAGGTAAGAGTAGCGCTAAGGATAGGGAGGTCGGCGTCGGTGGTGTAGTGGTAAGCGTGGTTGCCTCTCACCCCAGTCGGTCGGGGTTCAATTCCCGTCGACGCCGATGGGATTTTCTGAGACATAAAATCCGTGATCACGTCTTCCCTCGGATAGGAAGTAAAGCCGTAGGTCCCGGCCCATGTGTTGATGGGTTCGATATGTAGGGTCCTCAGGTGTGGGGCTGTCTCCCTGGGGCGTCGGAATTTAAGGCTTAGCTCCTAGACCCAGCCGACGTAAAACACAACTGGCGCCGAACGGTGCTAGTTGGCCAGAAAAAAGAAGAAGAAGAAGAAGGATAGGGAGGAATACCAAAAATTACACGGACAGAAATCAATTCAGTTTGAAACAAAAATAAATGTGTTTGTTGATTTTCACGACTATCGTCTTCTTCTTTTTGGCATAACGTTCCAACTCGGACAAAGTTCGCTTCTCAGCTTCCTACGGGCCCTTCCACAGTATTTAACCCGTAAACACCTGGTACGATCTTCTTTTGGTAGAAATGCAATATCCTCTTTATTTTCAAATACTGCGCGGCTTCGTGGTCGTACGGCTAGTGTCACCAAGCTCTTAGTCGCATCGTGCTGGGAAGCGCGGGTTCGATTCCCGTCGCAGCTGTCAGGAAAAGTTTTCGGCTGTGCCACTGGGCGTTGCATGCTTGTCCAGTGTCGTGCTTCCTTCGCAGAGCAAAAAAGCTCTCTGGAAGCATATAACGTGTCGGTGTCTTTTAAAACATGTTATCCTGGAGTCTTTTTTATAGTCAAGGGAAATATTTGTGTTGAAAAATGCGGGGTCCCATTTGCTTCCTCCTTTTTGCTGCTAGCTGAAAATACGTAGCGTTTTTGTATTTTTTTTATTAATTCTACATGTTTTTGCTCAAATTTCATCGTTTCACTAATCGTTAACAGTTTTCACTGATCCTTGACATGCAGTGTATTACTACCCATCATAATGTGCTTAAGTTTTCATCCCAGAACTTATCTAAGGTCTTCAAAGTACTCCGAAGTTTGTGTCACAAATCATGCATACTAAACCAAATTTTATACACGCTGCATTTTCGCAGAACATAGTCTACGGTACTCAAAAAAACATCATTAGAAAATAATGTCAAGTATCATTGGGTGATCTAGCTTATCCAAACTAATCTGAAGTTGATTTCTATTATTAGGATCTTCAATATCTACCATCATTTCTGTACACTCTTTTCAAAAAGTTTAGTCACGATGACGACCATTGAACCTTGTAATATTACGAGTAACTCGGTACTGTGGTAGTTGTACATTCCGTGAAAAACGAATAGCCTCTAATACACTGTGAGGTTTGGGTTTCAATATCTACAAATTGTATAGTTTATTGCATTGCTAACTGGACTGCGACAGAGTGCGGAATCTTAAATAAAAGTGCGATATTGCATCAAATCGTTCCGGTGTCTTCACCGCACTTATTCATCATGAGCTAATGAATAAGTGCGATGAAGACACCGAAACGATCTGACACCAAATCGCTCTTTTATTTGAGATTCCGCACTTCCTCGTCGCACTTTTAACTGCGCAATGCGCAATATCATGCTATAAATGTGAAGAGCGTTCGCGGAATGTAATCTAAAGTGTAATCCATGCCACAAACTATTGGAATTACAACCTTCAATGTCTACAGAGTCTGCTCTTGTATCGCTCCTCTCTATCGCGTAATTCTTTCGTAATCGTTCCTGTTGTACCTCACAATAGTATGAGTATCTATACTTTTGTTTCTATTTGGGTGTCCACTTACATACATATGGACCCCAATGTATTTTAAAGTATGGGTCGCAACATCTGTATATCTTGTGATACTTTTATTGTAGCGAATGCTCACGGAATATAATCTACGCTACTTTACAGTAATGATGTAATTAACCCTTTGATCGTATCCTCGCTGGCCTCAAACGTGTTTGTTATGCTCGGTTTCAACATCGGGATCATGTATGACCCCTCCGACTCCAAAGGGTTGGCATCACTGAACGAATCCCCGAAGAAATCCCAAATACAAATTTCTGAATCTTTAGAAGAGTTTTTGGATGAATCCAAAGTGGAATTCCTGTAGAAAACCCTACAGCAATTCCTAGAGGAATCCCGCCAGTAATCCCTGGGAAATCCCCACAGGATTCACTGGAAAAGTTCTGGGAGTTATCTTCTCAGGAATTCCTGGAGATATATACGGTAGAATTTCTGGATAAACTTTAAGGACAAACGACTTGAAATCCCGTTTGAACAGTGCATCAGAACTTCAGATGCATAAATCTCAAGAAGCAAGCTTCAAACAAGAGTGCATTTTATTTTTCTGTTCTTGCTCACTTGTAGCAAACTTAAAATAAGAAGATCAGGTGCACTGATTTCGTTTACGAAGAGATTTGTGCGCTCGAAATTTTGAGTAGGTGCCAAAGTCGGCCTTTGTGGCGGCCATTTTAGGATTCTAACAAGTCTGTCCTTAATACAAAACCAGTCGAAAGCCAGTTGAAACGATATATCAATTCCCAGTCGAAATTCACGTCACTTTTGATAGAATATGTGAGGGAATTGCTGGAAGCATCAAATGAGGAATTTCTGTAATCCTAGAACTGCCGTTCTACGCATCGTTATCCCATGTTATACGGGATTCCCATATAATATGGGACCATTGGGCATAGTATGGCAGAGAAGGAGTCTCGGAAGGATTACCTGGAGAAATTGTAGCAGGAATAGCTAGAAGAATCCTAGTCAGAATTTCTAGAGGATCACAGGAGGAATCCAGTGAATAAATATGAGGAGAAATGCTTGAAAAACAAACCCTGGAAAAATCTCAGAAAAAATGCAGGAGGAAATTTTGAAGGAATACATTCAGGAACACCTTAACTAATTCTAGCAGATTTTCCTGGAAGTGAAAAATATTCCCAAAAAATATTCCTGGAGGAATCCTATCAATACTTCCTGGAGCAAATTTAGCTGGCACCCCCTAGCAGTAATAGCTAGAACAACTGCAGTTCAAATTTCTGGATATATATAAAAAAAAGAAATCTATGAAGAAAATCTCAGAGAGCTTTTTTTTAACATCCCTTGGAAAATTATTGAATACATCACTAGGGTATTTCTGTACACGGAGAGACGAAACTACCCAAAAGTGAGTTCTTTCCACTCAACTTCGGGGTTGCGTGCGTCAAGCCACTTTTGAGTTGATGGAATCGATGTTTTTGTTGGGTTGTTCCCGCTTGTTTCCATGTGAAAGGAATACCTAATTTTAGGTTTTTTTCACCTAACCGAAATTTTGACTAGGTTGTATTCACTCACATTTGAGTACTGTGCTAGAAACTCAGTTTTGGCTTGACGCACTGAACTGCAAAAGCTGGGCTGTTTCTTTCTTCACTCTCTGACAACATTAGAAAGAGCGCATGAAAAGGGAGACGAAAAAGAACTCAAAATTGAGTTTAAAAGTACCTAATTTTGAGTTTTTCAGTTTCTCCGTGTACGAATCCTATCATCAGCTTCTGGATGTTTTCCAGCAGGAATATCTTGGTGAATCCCAGAAGAAACTCCAACAGGCATTGTTCTAAATTTAATAAAGATCTTGATCTTATGATAAAATATGACTAATTTTGAATTAGAAAAAAAAAATCACAGATATATAGACGTATGCCCAATTTAATAAAGATTTTATGATAAAATATGACTAATTTTGATAAGAAAAAAATCACAAATATGTTGACGTAACACTTAAGTTATGTCCATAGTACACCGATTTAACTATATCAATTTAAAGAAAACAGTAGTTAGCTGACTGCAATCCATCGTTTTTACATTAGATAAACATGACTTCGTACATCGCATTCATGGTTTTCAAAAGTAACAGAACACTTCAATTCAAAAAATGATATTTTTGGGGAATCAAGGCAAAATGACCAAAATACCAGTTTGTTCAATTTTTATCCTGATTTATTCGATGGCTCAAATGTATTTACCAAGTAGAAACTCATTTGGATGGACATTTACTGACCTTCTCGCTAGATAAATAGCATATCTTACCAGAAATGCGATAATCTGGGGGAATATGGTAAAATGGGCATGACAATCATTCATGCGGTCAAGTTTAACATTCATTTATATCGGCAATATATATGAGCTTGATTGGTGGAAATTGTATACTTCAAGATCACTTTCGCTTCTGAAAATATATGAATCTCTATCAAAAAAGGCTAAAAATGGGGAATTGGGGTAAAATGAGAATGTTAACGATCCGTGCAGCCTATGAAACCAATTTTATTCGATTCCCCGCATATTTTTACATCAGAAAAGTATGGCTTCGTAGACCGCATGCATGGTTTTCAAAAGTTGCAGAGCTCTTCAGTTCAAAAAATTATATTTTTGGGGCATCAAGGCAAAATGACCAAAAAAGCAGTTCGTTGGATTTTTTATCCCGATTTATTCGATGGCTCAAATGTATTTACCAGGTAAAAACTCATTTTGATGGATTTTTACTGATTTTCTCCCTAGATAAATGGCATGTCCTACCAGAAATGCGAAAATCTGGAGGAATATGGTAAAACGGGCATGACAATCATTCATGCTTTTATATCCGCGAATAGGTTTTAATCTGAGGTGGACTCGAGGTTACCGGAGAACTGATTAGAGATTATTGAATTACCACGCTGTAGACTTTCGGAGCTGTTTGGTAAGACGTCTGTAGCACAAGGCAGTTCGAGTTGAAAGAGGCCGACAGCCGCCGACTCATGTTTATTTAAGAGGTCTAGGTAGCAGACCGTTTGCTATAATAACTTTTTATGGCGAACACACTTATTCGCTTTTAACACATTTGAAGTACATATTAGTCCTTCCTTTTTTCGAGTTAATAGTTTATCTATTATTTAACAAAAATCGATTTCATCAAAAATTAGAACATACAATTCAATATGATCATTTAACATTAAAAATATTCGAATTCACTTTTATGATTTGTTCTTCTTCTTCTCTTCGACCGCCTCGGCAGGCCATCGAGCGCCAGGCTGGCATCAGACTTCCGCTTTCGGTTCGGCTTAACTTGAGATTCGACACCGCGCAATTCGCACTTCGGGAAACCCCGGAAAGGCTCCTCGCTCGGCTCTTCCTCGTGACTCGTTTCTTGTGGCGTTGATCTTGATGGTAACGGTGATGATGGCAGTGATGGACCAGGGTTATCGACAGTGCGATCGACATGCACCACCATCCTTCTTCGCGCACGGCCGTCCGCATCGTCTATGAGCTTAACTTGACTTCGATGCGCCGTGATGATTGTACCGTTTCCAATCGTAATCTGTAAAATATGTTTACAAAACCGTTTTACAAAATACGCCTTTAACCATTTAGCCTGATGGTGAGGATTGCTATTCTTGTACCATAAAGCATCACCCGCCATCAGACTATCCAAAAGATCTTTAGTTGTTTCAATCTCATTATTAGATCCAGCGGTTAGTTCATCATTACGCTTATTATTTGTTAATGGTATTTTTTTATTAGTGTATCGCTTAGGATTAATCAAATCGATTAACAGCTTAGGAGTATAACTGAAAACTTTTTCGGAAGGAAAGCTACCATCCATCGTCACATTATTTCTAAAATTTATTAAAAACAGGTTAATAAGATCCTCCAGCTCTATGCTCAAAAGTTCAGGGTCAAGTAGAAACTTTTTCAATACATCTTTTACCGTACGAACTAATCTCTCCGCCTGGCCATTACTAGCAGGGTTGTATGGAGGACTGTTTAGGACCCGTATTCCTTGCCTCTCAAGAAAGTTTTTAAATTCATGAGAATTGAATGGAGGACCGGATACAAAAATATCCGGAAACCCAAATCTAGCAAAATATGCCAAACATGTTTTTACAACTTTTGAACACGATATATCATTTTCAATGAACTCATTTTCCACCTTTTTCAAAAAACTGCTTGTCAAAAACTTGGATTTCTTTACTCTGCCAACAAAATGCAGAACTACTTCATCAAATGCACCATAAGCTACTACGATTTGTTGTCTTGGATTGAACAATTCAAGGAAATTGTTTCCAAAAGGTGAACTATCTGATTTGTTACAACTACCATTCCAAAAAGCAATAAATTCGTTCTTCAACAAACTATACAACCAATATAGTTTGCAAGACAAAACTGGAATGTTTCTGTTATAGTAATACGAAGGAGTTTCCCACTGCAACAAACCTCCTTTGCAAATGGTATAGTACAGGTATTTCAACCAAATTACAAACACTATCGTTTCCTCCCAATTTGCATTAATATTTGCTTTAGACAAGCTATCTAAAACAATAAAAGGGTTTCGTCTGTAGTCTGCACTTTTATGCATAGGAATTTCAAAACTCTGACAATCTGGACTATCGAAACATTTAGTTACTTTGTCCCTCAACCTGTAGGAAATGTCATAAAATTTCTTAAACATTTGTTTGTCTGTTTTTAAAACCAACTCGGCTTCATAACCATCAATGGGAGTTGCGAAATCTTGAATGAAAACATCAGAAAATTTGTTTCCAACATAATTCATCACGTCTTTATTCTTACTGTCAGTTAAACTGTTAACCATTACTTGTTTGTCAAAATAACATCGCCAATCTGGAAAGAAAACTTCTAACCAGGTTCTCCCTAATAAAGGTACAAACTCATGATCACAATCTAAAACTATAAGCTTCAATTTTGCCTTTATATTCCGAAATTTAACCGAAACAACAACTTCCCCAGCAATTTTCAATCTGGAACCGTTTACCACTATTAAATTATTTAAACTTTTCTCAATGGGAACATCAAATTTAGCCAAATATAACTTCTTCCCAATGACGGAAACAGCGGAGCCACTATCAATCTCCATTTGCAAATTAACACCCTGAATAGTTAGTTCTAGTAAACATGGATGGCTTATATTGTTAACAGACAAAACATGCATGCATTGTAATTCACCTTTATCGGAATCATCACTCTTTTCGTCCCAGGAAATACGATTCATCATACTGGACAAGGTACTTGTCTCAGGCTCTTCCATATTCACGTTGTTGATCGGGTCTTTCTTATACTGTTTCAACTTATAACACTTCCTTCGGACGTGTCCAACTACCCCACAATAGCTGCACACCCTTTGATCGAAGACCAGCTGCCTACCGCTTCTACTATCCGCTCGCTGATTGCTTGCACCCTGGTATCTGTTCCGATGTTCTTGGAATCTTACTTGCCTGGACTCTCTGGATTGTGAAGTATGATTTCTACGATCGTTGTAGCCATAGGAATTTGCGCTGGGCTGACTACCTCGTACAGGAGAAACGGACGGAGGATTGAAACCTAGTCGACTTTTGACTGGTCCTCGGTTTTGAGCTAACTGTTTTACACGCTGCAAGAGAGCTCCTCGCGCACCAACAATAGAAGCAATTTGCCCTAAGGAACCGTCCTGTGTCAATGCTCTTGTATTGGAATTAGCCATTTCCCATGTTGTCACCATCTTCTCAACCTGAGCCAAGTTAAGTTTTTCGCTATCCTCAGCCAACAACTTCTGTTTTAAATTGTCATCCGACAAACCAATCAATATGCGATCTACTATGCGGTCCTGCTTGTCGTTCTTGAAATTACAGTATTCCGCTTGGAGTTTCAGCGAGAAAACAAAATCACTGGCTGTCTCACCAGGTTGTTGAACCCTGGAGCCAAATTTGTAACGTTGGATTAACGCGGAATCCGTTTTATCCAGTTTTTGTTTCAGCTTTTCGATTAATTCATCAAAAGGTGCTGCATCGAGTAACTCATCACTAAGGTACAAGCTCTGAGCTACCTCGAACAAAAAATCTCCTCCAAGTAAGAACATTTGATCCTTTCTGTCCGCTTCTACTACTTTATTCACGCGAAAATGGTATCCTAGTCGCTTGAACCATGACGCAAACGATTGTCCTTTGCGGTACGGTTCGATATTCGGAGCAACACGAGACATTGTTTCTATAATTTTTAAAATCAATTCAAAAAAATCAGTATAAACAGATATTTAACTTAAAACAACATCGAATTAAAATCAGGATATCAACGCAAAAATTTTGCACAAAATAAATCGATTAAAAAAAATCTTTTAAAACTATTCAAAATTGCAAATGGCACTTCCGCCAGTTATGCGGTAAACGGCTTATTGTTCAATGTGAACACACAAAGCACTTTTTCATGAACAATACAATTCACTGTTTTGTGCACACAATAGAAACAATTCTTAAGCATTGATAAAATAAGAGGAAAAAAATAAAACGACTTACCAAAGGCGATTCGACCTATTTCCGGTACCTGGCAATTTCACCAGAAAACTTCCGACGGACGCACGCTCCAGCAAGAGGAAGGAAAATCGTCCGGTAGTCCGGGCTTTGACCAACGAAATCGTCACCGCAAACGTCACGATGTCACGGCCAGTCAGCAAAAATCTTCACACTACGAAATAGCCCAACCGCTGCAAAATGCCGTGTTACCGCGTCGATGGATTTCTACACTTTCGTTAAATATAAAGAAAAAAATCGTTTAATTTAATTTAAAACACTTCTCATTCCGTGCTATCACCAAAATTCACTAGACACAAAATGGCGTTACTGTACAGTGAAAAAAAAATCACCCAATTCTCTCCGTGCTTCGTTTCTTTTCTTCTTCACTGTTAATAAAACAATGTTTAATAAAACAATCACCGCGCTGCTTTTAATGTCACACAATGGCGTTGTAGAAAAGCTAATAAACGCTTACCTCTACCGCGAAACGCCCTTCGCGGGTTGCAAAAAATGCCTACCGCCACCTACGAAATACGTTGCGTCGTCAGCTTTCTCGGGAAATCAAATCCGCCGCCGCCGCGTCGAAAAGACACTTTCTCCGCTGCGGTCCGAAAAATAAAATGATGGCTGCTGCTGCTGCTGGTACGTTCCCCGAGTGGGACCGGCTGATGCAATCGGCTGTCGTCGGTACTACGCCGCCGCCGCTGGTTTGTCTCCACACAGCCCACTTCCAACAATGGGAGAAAAAAACAACCACTGTCCGGACTCGAAATCACACCAGAAAATTCGCGAAATTTGATCGGTTTTCACACGCGCACTATTTTACGTTAACTTTTCTCGTCGCCAACTTTTATATCCGCGAATAGGTTTTAATCTGAGGTGGACTCGAGGTTACCGGAGAACTGATTAGAGATTATTGAATTACCACGCTGTAGACTTTCGGAGCTGTTTGGTAAGACGTCTGTAGCACAAGGCAGTTCGAGTTGAAAGAGGCCGACAGCCGCCGACTCATGTTTATTTAAGAGGTCTAGGTAGCAGACCGTTTGCTATAATAACTTTTTATGGCGAACACACTTATTCGCTTTTAACACATTTGAAGTACATATTACATGCGATCGAGTTTAACATTTTTATTCATATCCGCAATATATGTATATGAGCATGATCGGTCGAGTTTTATACTTCAAGATCATTTCCGCTGCTGAAAATACATGAATTTCTATAAAAACGGCTAAAAAATTGGGGAATTGGGGTAAAATGAGCATGTTAACGATCCGTGCGGTTTATGAAACCGGTTTTATTGGATTCCCCGCACATTTTAACATTAGAAAAGTATAACTTCGTAAATCGCATTCGTGGTTTTCAAAAGTTACAGAATTCTTTGTCGGTTTTGTACAAGGTTTTGTACCTTATTTTCCCACTGTGCATCGGTGCTTGCATGGTTCCTGTTTGAATTTGATTTGCACATTACTGTATTTATACCATTGCAATGCATTGTCTATGATAATGTGTTATTTATTAGTTATAACCAAACGAACATATTTTTGAAAATATATGTAATACATACAATTCTTATGGCATCAATACTGGACAGTTATGACTTATGAGTTCATAAGGTGAATACAATAAATACAGTACAATACTGCACTAAACGATTTAATTTGATGTAATTAGACTCAGAACTGGCGTCAAAGCTTTCCCTACAAAATAAATTATACGACCAAGCTTCATTCACTGTGGCCGACAAAAGTCCTATAACGAAAAGAACAAAACTTCCGAAAATACCGAATTTAACTTTGCTGTTTCGAAATTATTAGTTGAATAAATGAATTAATAATAATATGCCATTTTGACAATATAAATGCAATCACTCATCATCGTTTGACTTATACACTAGGCCTGTCCGCTTTACTAAAATGTTCTTCGACTTCTAAGTCAAAGGTAATGGTCCTCCGAAAAGCTTATTTTTGAAATGCATTTGACTTTCCCGTCCCGAATTTCATTAGTTTTTGTTCAATTCCTACATTATTGGTGCCAAAGAAACAAATAATCATAAGACGCAATAGAATATAATACCGTTTTAGACGATCCAAATGAATATTAGGGTATTCAAGGGAAAATTCCATCAAAATATAAACATTTTAAGGTCTTTTATTGCAAATGTGATTTTTACATATGTATAGACCATTAAATTTTATTGACATAAAGGGTGATACGGTCAAAATTTGGTCACACATTTTTTTTCATAACTTTAGACTGCGTACACCAAAACAGCTGATTTATTAACCAGTAATGCTACATTATATGTAGCTTATACCATAAAATTTTCATCAAAATCGATTGAGTATTGGTTGATATATAGATAAAACCATCGACCTAACTTTTTAAAATTTTGCACAAAGGCGCTCCATAGTAAATTATCGGAAGTTTAAGGTCAGTAAAGCACAATGTTGATTATAAGGTATGCGCACAGCAAAATCTGGCCAAAGAAAATCAAGCAGTAATAATTCATTCCAACTTGTTCCCAAACCAAAAGCAATTCATCGTAAAAAAGCATTAATTTACTTTAAATCAACATCAAGACATTGCTGATTTGACTTATTATATCCGTCATCTCGAGTTTTGAGATTGAGTCCTTCCGTAAAGTTTTGCACAGTACCTTCGACCGCATGCCAAGAAATTTTTACCACCTTTGTGTCAAAATCAATCTTATTTTTCGATGAAAGCTGTCGTTCTTGACATTTTTTGAAGGTTCCAATTCACGGTTACTCAATATATTTCAATTGGGTTGAGTTTTGAAGTGTATGAGATTTTACGTTTTTGGAAAAATGCAGTACAATTCCTACATATGTAGTTTTCTGCATACAAACGCAAGCATTCTCCGCCAAAAACAGAGGACAATAATCAATACAAATCAATACACAATATCTAAGCTTTTGAATAAGGGGTGCCAGCCATTTTCCCGACATTTCTCGTAGTGAAAAAGATGATTTGCTGTACATGTATTTCTAAAAGTTCGGTTTTTCAAACCACAAATTCATTTTGTTGACCAAACTATGTATTTATTGCCAAACTTCGATTTTTTCTTGCTCTTAAGTTGATCTGCAACCTTTCCAGGTTGTAATGATGTATAGAACCGAATACTTGAAAGCTAACTTAGGTCTGCGGGGACGGTCGCTTTAATGTACATTGGCAGATTTTCAGCACGTTTGTGCAAAAACTTTTCGAGGACTTCTTGTTCCCTTGACTCTATTTTAAACACAATGTCAAAATATATCCCGAAGTAAATATTTTTCGATTCCTTACACAATAAGCTTTCATTTGCGCCAGAGATTGCCACGATTCGTTGAAAATAGAGAAATTTCTATCCAAAATGCGGTGGCTAGATTTTGCTGTGTGCATACCTTAGAACTACCAATACTGCTCCGATTTTTATCAAAATTTTACAGTATAGTACTATTATGAAAATATGTTCTTAGTAAAATTTTGAGCCATTTTGTATGAATATTTTTAAAGTTGTAGCAGTTTGAATATGAAAAAAACCGACCGGGTGCCACTTAAGCAAATATAACTTTGTAACGGCTGGATCAAATTGAATGAAATTTTACACAACATTTTGATATGCATACTTCACATACAGGAAAATTTTCATTGAAATCGGTTAAGTATCTCTGGCTCTATAAATAAAACAGTAAATATGTGTGTATCCTCTTTGCACAAAATTTTAAAATTGCATATCTCAGAGTTCAACAATATCTCCGCAAATACTAGACCGATTGTGATGAAAATTTTATGGTACAAGCTACATATAATCAAATATACTATATTAACAATATAGGTCACTTCGTGTTTTCACATACAACGACATGGAGACGCCGTTTACGAATGATTACAGCACCACCTGCTGTCAGAAAAAGTCAATAATTGTATTTTGATCAATTTTTGTTTACCGTGCAAGGTGACATTTCTGAAAACAGATGTTAGGGGTGCCAAAGTTTTTTGTTCCAAAATAATCGAATAATAAATAATCGATTTACAATATAAACAAACAAAATAATATTGCGCATTTCTAGCCTAACTTTACAAAACACCGTATGTAACAATTTCATTGATCGGAGAAAATCGCTTGCAAAAATTTTGATTCATGAAAAAAATCGTAATTAGTTTTTTCGTCGCTAAACAGCTTTTGATTAAATAATTGTATCATATAAAACTCAATTGAGGAATTAGACATTGATTTCTTTAGCATTTTTATTTGAGGAAGTGAAAATGTTAGATAGGGTATTTTTAGTATCGTTTTGTACATACGGTATATGTGGAAACTGCGTAAGATAAATTTTGTTTTCCGCTGCTTATTAGATTAGTCAATTAGTCATCCACTGGTGATACCCATTAACAAAGATGAATCGACAATGGAAATTTTAGACGCTGTCCACAAATTATGGGAACACTCTAGAGAGAAGGGGAGTACTCTCGTGGAATATTTCCGAACCTAATAATCGTATACAAAATAATATGGAATTTCCACACAAAATTAGCGTTGCAGAGAGTGAGGTCTAATATTGTCATTATGAACTCGCCACCATAATCTAGATCCGGAGGTCTTGGCTGATGTGCAAAAAGGTTGAATGATGATCTTTCTGCTTGATATCCATATACAGCATCACCGAAGGACTTGAAGCTTCGCATTTGGTAATTCTAAGATTTGTGTTGAAACCGGCATCAGCGCTGTGCTGCCGACACTTGAAATGAAGTTTCATCGATTATACACTAGGTAGGATAATGCACCGACTGGGAAAGTGGTGTGTGTTGTGGTTAGGTTCTTGGAACGCGGGAAAAAAAGTGACACCAAACGACACTTACCGTATGTCGCAGTTTGCTATGATACCATCAGAATGGTAGATAGGGTGTTGATACCGTATGTAACAAATATATTTGTTATGATATATTGTTACATAGGGTGTTTTTGATTTTAATTCGTACAAACTATTGGAATGCTATTTGACAATAAAAAGAAGCTTTACATATAGAATCTATACCAGTGTATGCAGAATCATCAAAATATCGGTTTGTTTACATTTGTTACATACGGTGTTTTGTAAAGTTAGGCTTGATTTAGTTCACCACTGGACTGCTCACTCGGTCTTTATAAGTGCGAAAACGTTAATAAAAGTGGGCGATTGCATCAAATCCAGTTGATGTCTTCAGCGCACTATTTCTTTGATTTATGCTGAATAAGTGCTCTGGACACACCAAGTTGATTTGTTGCAATCGCGCACTTTATTTACGTTTTCGCACTCATGAAAACTCATGAAACGATAGTCCAGTGGTGAACTAAATGCGCTATATTTCATTAGATGACATCTACGAATACATCGGTAGAAGAATTTGAATGCTCCCTCATTGTAATGTCACCGAAATCGTTTCACTTCGAAATTTAAAACTTTCACCCTCAAAATTAACTTATATTTTGCCCTGGTGGTTGCTATTTTCCTTTGACAATGGCTTTTAATATCATATTTTTTAATGTCCACGCTGACATACATACATCGGATTGGATAGCTTACAAAAATCCGGAAGATCACCAAGCAAATGCACGTCAAATTTCTTGTAGCAGAGTGCAAGACATTGAATCCAAGGGTGCACAAGCTAATGGACAGATGCACGAAATTTCAACGTTTGAGCGTTCCGTGCTTACAAAAAATGAGCTCCGAACCGGACCTGAGAATAGAACCCGTCAAATTTAATTTTTTTTTTTTTTTTCATAGTGATTACGGCGGTAGCACACTGTGCTTATGTTCTAACACCGCACCCTTTCCCTACGTTTGCTTCAATGAGCCTCTGTTTTTGTTTCAACACACAGAAGTACGTAGGCATATCGTGGCCCAAGTCGACACTGTTTTGGCCTGCGTTGAACAAAAATAGTTTTAATAAAAGTTTCCCCTTTTTTTCTTTTTGTCAATTGTTTTTTTTTTGTAGTATGGTCCATGTATTTAGTTAGGTTCTTGTCAATTTGTCAGTTATTCGAAGTAGATCTCCAAGGTAATAGTCAATTCAGTCATTCTGATATGTTCTATCATAGCAACTTTAGTTTTTGCTTTATTGAAGTGTAGTTTTATTGTAAATATGCTGAATGTCGTTATTAAAAAGAGTGTTTCCTATCGGCCACTATTTTAGTCTAGTCCCAACTGCAAGCTTTTTCCCATCTTAGCGTCAATTGTCTTCTAGATACTTCTAGATAGATTCATCGAATCAGTCGAACCCGTATGTTAATATAGTCGATTTTGTGTCAAATTGTTTTCTTGATTTCGCTAATCGTTTTCTACTTCTCTGTGTTCATCTCTTGTGTCCTTAAATTGTCATCGGTCCAAAACCCACAAAAACATGTAACTGAATTTCTGATATTTTTCTGTTAGTGTCATAACACCATCTAAGAGATAAACAAAAATACACCAAGTAATAAAACAAAAAATGCTGGTCACCTAATATGTATTCATCCCCCTACAAATACTATGAAAAATATTCAAATTCGTTCAATTGTCCTATCGGTCCTACCTCGATAAACCATGTCATTTTTTTCATGCGTGGCCTAGAAATGTCAACCTAGTCATACAAAAGTAACGTTGTTCAGTTAATAAAAAGCAGTCAGTTTTTGTCCAAAATGTCACGTCGAACGCATTGATGTCAACAATGCGTTTAAATGTTCGCACGTTAGCTTCGAATCTATCAGCACAATTAAGTGCTGCAAATCTCCTTCCCACTATTAATTCGTCGATTGATTTTAATTGCATTATTTAAAGAAAATATGATCAACTAACATTGTAAAAAATCGAAAAAGCGACTATGACATTAATGATTTACTAATCAAAATCAACCGAGAAACGTGGGAAATAGAGCCCAAACAACATTTTGAAGTCAGCTGGCTGTTAAAGGTTCCAAAATCTGTCACAAATCCTATAATACTTTTATTAGGATTTGTAACGATCATCAAAACCTTCTCAAATCCAACCGGCTTAGAACTATTGCTTGGGAATAGACTCTACTGAGCCCCGGCGGTTCCTCCTGTTTATCGAGCATGTCTGATGCATATGATCAGCCATACTCCATCTGCAGCAGCCGGTTCGTGATGAACCGTTGGAGGCGCATTAAAGTGTTAAAAAGGTGATATGTTTCACTAAAGAACACTACATTACAATAATCAAAATGAAACTCCTTCACTTTAATACCGTCAACCCCTGCGAACTTGGCCAGGGAGAACCCGTCAAATTTAATTTCGATTAATTTCGTTGTTCTTCCGAAGTGAACTGTGAGTTTATTCGAATACTGGTTGTTTTATTCCGGACTAATCGGTTTCCTTTGTTGTTGGATGTGTGAACATTGTGCTGTCAAGGATTGAACATTTACACGATCGTCGCGAAATCTTTGCAAAGCTCATTATTTTTAAATATACAGTCATGGGCTTCTGGGTGAACTTCAGTTAGTAAAAATAGCCTTCATATTCTTGAACTTCAGTTAGTAAAATTATTCTGATTTTCCAACGGAAGTTCCTTCTCAGTTTTCTCTTTTCCTTTGCTAACCGGAAAAATCCGTTGTTTAGTTATCCGTTGCTAACTATCGTTAATCGCGTCTAACAACACCTGCGGCTCAGTTACCAGCGGTTAGCGACGGTTGGGAACGGATATATGCGGATTTTCCGATTAGAAAAGGATATGTCATTCCCCTTGGTTTCCTTCTAGTTTTTTCTGAGATTCATTCAGGAGCTCTTTTTGAAATTCCTCCAGGAGTGCATTCAGAGATTGATTTAAAGTTTTTGTTTCTTAAATTTCTCCAGGGTTCCTTCGAGGAACCGCCAGGAGTTCCTACTGAAATTACTCCAGCAATTTCTTCTGATTTTCCTTCAAGAATTAATTCTAGGAATCCTCAAGAATTCTCTTCAAGTATTCGTCAAGAAGTTCCTTATAGGATTCCCTTATAGGAGTTTCTTGGAGTTTTTTCTTGGATTCCTGCAGATTCCTGCAGCTCCTCAACAATTCCCTCAGGAGTTTTTTTTACGAATACCTCCCGGAGTTCCTTCTGGAATTCCTCCAAAATTTTCCAAGAACGACCAGGAGTTGTTTCATGGATTTATCCAAGAGTTCCTTCAAAAAATCCTGGGAATTTCAACCGGGATTTCTACCAGTATTTTCCTCCAAAAGTTCCTTCTGGAATTCACTCCGTCCTTTAAGGATTTCCACAGAGTTTTCTGGGATTTTTCAAGGAATTTGTTTTGAAATTTCGGAGAAATTCCAAAGTGACTATGTTAATCACCAACGCGGTTTTATATGAACAATTTAATTAATATTTTTCGAGGGATCTTTTCAGGATTCCTTCAGAAGTTCCCTCTTTGAAGTATCAGAAATCCTCCAGGAATTATTTTTGTGATTCCTTCTGAGATTTCTATAAATTTGGAATGTTTTCAGAAATACTTTTTTTCCGGGATTCCCAGAAGGAATAAGTGAATACTAGATTTGTAGTAATGAGTTGGTTTTTTGTATGGTGAGATGCTAAACTCTCCGTTTCTGCATTGAAACGGTGCAAACTCATGGGTATTATGATTCTTAGCCTAGTTTGATGCTGCTTGAGCAAAACTTTGGGGAAATATGTTGTTGAAGTTGCATTAAATGAGAATACAACAACACCCAAAGTTTTGCTCAAACAGCATCAAATCACACAAGCAGTCATAAACCCTTGCTTTTGTGTTACCATTATTTCAGTTACCATTTTATTGCAGTAACGGAGAATTTAATTTCTCATTATACAAATCATTATACTACAAATCTAGTACTTCACTGATTGCGTTTTATTCATGGAGATATGTTATTCCAGATAAAAAAAATGTTGGAAGATGGAGGAGGAACGCTGGAACGCTTTCTCTGAGCAATCCCGAAAGGAGTTACTAAAATAATTCCAGAATAATTTCTAGGAGGAATCCCCCAAGAGATTCAGGAGGAATCTTGGAGAAAAAAAATCCAGGGTGCAATTCTTAAAGGGATCCCACGAGGAAATTCTTGTTTAATTTCCGGAGAAAATACCGTTCATCTCTCGCTAACGGAAAGTTCGATTTGGGTCGTCTGTGTTTTAGTCTGTTATGAACGTTTATCGATTCAAATTTACTTCTCATCTGCAACTTCGCATGTCGCACGAGTCGCAACTTCGATTTGGTGCTGCGACAATAATATACGCCAGAAATTCTTCAAGAAGAGAGAATAAAATTTGTTCTAATTTGAGTAGTTGAAAAAAAAAATCGATCTATGTTTAATCGATTATTTCAGAAGAAATGGGCATCCCCACCATGCAATGACAATTCGACAGAATAAACGTCATTCGGATAGCACATGCATTTAGTGTGTAGTAGTACCTCTTCTGACGCTTGGTGGCTCCACATTCACTAAAAAGGTGTCGCCAAAAAATCGTAAGAGTGACCTATATTGTTAATATAGTATATTTGATATAATGTACCATTACTGATCCAAAAATCAGCTGTTTTGGTGTACGCAGTCTCAAGTTATGAAAAATATTGTGTGACCAAAATTTGACTTCACTTGACAAAATTTGACAAAATTTGACCGCCTGAACAAATATAACTTTGTAACGGCTGGATCAAATTGAATGAAATTTTTACACAACATGATATGTATACTTTACATACAGAAAAATTTTCATTGAAATTGGTTCAGTATTTCTGGCTCTATAAATAAAAGAGTAAAAATGTGTTCTTATTTTTTAATCCTCTTTGTACAAAATTTTAAAATTGCAGTTTTCAGGATTCACAATATCTCCGCAAATACTAAACCGATTTTGATGAAAATTTTACTGGTCCAAAAATCAGCTGTTTTGGTGTACGCAGTCTAAAGTTATGAAACAAATTATGTGACCAAATTTTGACCGTATCATCCTTTATGTTGTTTGAAGAACTTGTAGCATACAAGTAAATATCTTCCAATGGATCACTAAAATAACTAAAACGGCCGCTATGAAATAAACAGATAGCGCCACCGTAGTCGTGTGTGTTTGACGTAACTCGATTGCTGTCACTGTGTTACAGTCCATATACGGTGGCTCTTTTGTTTTGATGCGGTGAGTAGCGGAAAAGTTGGCTTCAATGATCCATTCGTGCTAAAGTAATTACTTTTCGTTAAGTTCTAATGCAGCTATGCTTTTTTAATGTTTGAAAATAGTCGTAAAACATAAATTTGATGCATCTTTTAATTTCAATGGATTTGAATTTCTGACCAGTGACTTCTTATTGGATGCCATAAAATATGGGGGTGCACTTGAGAATTAAGAATATTTTTGTAAAAGTCGAGAAATCTTATACATACATACTTATTGACTTTATTGACTGTAAAGACGTATGGTTCTCAAACGCCCGTTTTTTCTCCCCAATTTCAGAAAGAGGACCACCGGCATCTGAACCAGTTCATAGCGCACGCCGCCCTGGATCTCATCGACGAGCACAAGTGGAAAACGAACAACACCTATCTGAAGTCGATCGACAAGTTCAACCAGTGGTTCGTGTCGGGGTTTGTGACTGCGGCGCACTTGCGCTTTGTAATGGTACATGACACCCGCAACGACGACGGCATCAAGAGCTTCTTCAACGAAATGTACGAAATCTACATAAAACATCTGATGAATCCGTTCTACGCGCCGAACACGTCGATAAAATCGACGGCTTTCGAGAAGAAAGCGCAACTGTATGGGCGCAAGTTTCTGAATTCTTAGATGGGAGGGGAAGTGTGATGTTCGATAGAAGATTTTGTTTTGTTTCGAGATTTAAATATTATTAATAAACTTGTGTGAAATTTCTACTGAGATCATTCAAATGATTTGTTAGAGAAAGCCAAGAAGATAGAATAAACGTGTGAAAAATTGATTAAGAGAAAAAGTTAGTAGTGCAAAAAAATATTGGAGTGCGCGTGTGAAAACCTAAAGTCGATCCGAAAAGTGCAGCTTGACAAGGATTACTGATCTTCAACAAGGATTCAACCCGTAAATTCTGCTTTAAATACTCAGCTATCTCATGGGATCAAAAGGTAAGACATATAGAACTCATGTATATTCATATGTTCATAGCCATCGCTAGAACCAGAAATGGTTGCAAATCCGTTTCCCTTCCTTCCAACTTTCACAGCATAGTGTCAATCTATCAGAAAACGCCTACGAGTTATGCAATCAAGTGAACTGTGCCGCTTAAGCTTCAAATTAATAATTGCACTAATCTAGGGACTGTTCATTAAAGAAAGTGGACACCTGTTTTTCAATAGAAAATATTTATTTTCGAACAAATTCATAAGTTTATTTTTTATTTAATACAATCAACATACATGTGGCCGAATTCACGTGAGTTTGAACATTTACTTCGCATTTCTGATGAACGCTTGGACTTTCCTCTTGATACTTCCCATTAGATTCTGCACAACTTTCTCCGTAACATTTCGTTGTGCCGCAGACCAAATTTTCTTGAAGCAATCAACAGAGCTTGCTTCTCTTCCATCTTGAGATGCCGCCTTATTATTGTCCAGTATCTTTTCACAGGACGCAGTTCAGGGAAGTTTTGTGGATTTTGCCATTTTTCGACAAAATCGACTTTTTCCGTCTTGAGCATCTCTAGTGTAGAAGAAACATAATAAGCGGATGCCAGATCCGGCCAAAACAATGGAGGATCCGTACACGGAACCGCCAAACTACCCAAAATTGAGTTCTTTCGACGCAATCCCATAGTTCGGCCCAATAAGCCAAATTTGAGTAAATCTAGTAAATCACACTAGGTAATTGCCTTCACCTCCAGCAAAAACATTTACTTAAGAGTAGGTAAATTCAACCCAAGACCCCCCCTCATTCAACCCAAATTTGAGTAAACCTGCATTTACCCAAAATTGGCTTATTGGGCTCAAGGACCCCCGTTGGGTAGATGCATCTCTGTTTGTTTTTGACAACATCGGTGAGGGAAAGAGGGAAAACAACCTTATTTTGGGTAACTAGTTTATTCGATATACTCAGCTTTGAGTAAAATCGACTCAAAAATTAGGTAGTTTGATTTCTCCGTGTATGTTTTCGATATATGGGTAGAAGTCGTTTTTAATGCATTCCTTTATGTTATTTTCACCGTTAATTGTTCCTGTTGTGAAATACGAAGTACTGTTTAAGCCGCATGAACAATTGGCTTGCCACACCTAAAACTTTTTTCCAAATTTTTCGGTTCTGATGTACCCTACATCATCCAGCACATCTGTCCCCTGCTCAGCGTTGAAAAATTGCGGTACCGGAAGTGATACTAGTACACAATTCTCAAAACGACACAACTTTTTGGAACACCATTTGTGCAGAATTTATCTGCTAGTCGCTAAGTTAATTCAACACATCGCTCAAAACTAGATTGAGTTTAAATAAGGGCGAAAGTAACATGAGAGAGTTCTCTTCATCGACTCTCTCTTCTGCAAATTAAAGTGACAAGATGCAAATTCAATCGAACTTTTTTACACTTAGACGCTAGATTGCATCGCAACCTAGCGATTTATGCCCAAAAAGTTTAACAAAACTTGCATCTTGTCACTTTAATTTGAAGAAGAGAGAGTCGATGAAGAGAACTCTCTCATGTTACTTTCGCCCTTATTTGAACTCAATCTAGAAAATTTCTCACTTTTTTCGTTTTCTTTGAATGTGTTGCCGAAGTGAACAATGTTTTTACACACTGAGCAAAAATCCACAATTTTTTGTTTAGTTTTAACTCTAAACTATTGGTAAACAGATGTCCACTTTCTTTAATGAACAGTCCTTATTACCTTATGCCTGGCATCCACGCACCAACGTGTGAACCCTCTGCCAACCATATCCCACCAACACTCCAACATCCGCATGAGTTTGTTCAGACGCTGAGGTATATTCGGTCTGATGTGGATACAAACGATTGCAATCATCACTTCCTTCCCCTTCCTGACATTGACCTGCAACCAACCTGACGTGGCAGGCATCATTCTCGCCTAAAAATAGAAGATCACCAACCTTCACACACTGAAGATGCCTACAAGTCCCTGCCAGATAATCTCATTGGTTCCTTGTGTGAGTGTAGTTGGTCTGGCGATACTGGAGTAGCATCTACGGGCGGTGAATCAAGCTCAAGCTCAAGCTCAAAAAACAGAGGATGCGGAGCATGTCATACATCGACTACCTACAAGAATGTGTACGACTCAGTACCACAGTCGTACCATTTCAAGACACTGAAATTGTACAAGGTAGACCTGAGCGTCATTAAGCAATAATGCAGCACGCGATGGAGGTGTGCAGCTCGTCCCTTAGAATTACCGACGGAACAGCTGTTTGGCGGTCCAAAACTCTCAGCACCAGGAGGGGGATACTTCAAAACGATATCATTAGTCCGCTATGGTGCTTGCCTTGTCATGAATCTTCAAGTAGAACACTCAATCAATGCACCCATTTTTGTAGACAACCTAAAGCTGTTTACAACCAACACAGAGGTTGCAAAAATTGTCGCAGCTACTATACTCAACAACGACATCCGGTTGTAGTTCGGAAGTTGCTGTAGTGAAGCAGTGTATACCTGCTGTTTCCGCGTCAACGAATAAGAAAGGTTTCGAAACATGGTTGAAGGCGAAGGCGAACCTGGAGGTATTCGCCACATAACGATCAAGAAGGAGCTGCAGGACAAGTGATCTCTTCTCGGAAACAGAAGGTTTCATGGTAGCCGTCCAAGAACTACATCGAAGTTTTTTTACCACAATAATGGTACCGCTTAAAAAAACACGATTAAATATACCGCCTTATTTAAAGAAATAAGTCGTAAAAAGTCAAGTAACGGTAGATGTGAACAGGTTTCAGTGCGCTTCTAGGGGCGTTTCATGGGGTTACACGGCGTTTCAGAGAGAGTTTAAAGACGTTTTAGGTAGTTTCAGAGGATTCCAGAATGTTTTAGGGGCGTTATATGTGATTCAAGCAGGTTTTAGGAGGATTTCGGAGGCATCTCAAGAAGCTTCAGAGGACTTCCGGTAGATTCTGAAGACGTTGCAGACGCGTAACTTAGGCATTTGCAGGGTTTTCGAGAGGTTTTAGGTGCGTTACATGGGGTACGAGGTGATTTAAAGGGAATCCCCTTCAAAAAGCTTTACGGGGGTTTCTGAGGGTCTCAGGTGCGTTACAAAGTTTCAGACGATTTTAAGCGTCTTTAAGAAACATAACAGAGTGCATCAGCGGCGTTTTCTAAAGTTCCGGAGGGTATTTTCAGGAGCGTTACCCTCCGAAACTCCTGAAAATGCCTTTGTAACGTCTCGAAAACCTCCGCTGAAAATGCCTTCAAATCCCCCTAAAACCCCCTTGGACCCCATGTTACGCACTTAAAACCCTCCGAAACTCCTGAAAACGCCTATTTTAGCCTCTGTAACGTTTCGGAAACCCGTCGAAAACCATCTGAAACTTCTTGAAATGCTTCCGGAACCCCCCAAAAACCTCCTCGAACCGCATGCAATGCACTTAAAATCTTCCGAAATCCTCGAAAACGCCTATGTCACGCCGCAGTAATGTCTCTAAAACACGTCGAAAATCCTCTGAAACTTCCTGAAAAGCCTCTAAAATCCCCCTAAAACCCGCTCGAGCTCTCTTGTAACGCTCCTGAAACATTCTGGAACGCTCTGTAATATTCTGGAACGCTCTTGAAACCTTCCTGAGACATGCTAGAACCCCCTTAAACCCTTGAAACCTTTTCGCGTCTACCGTGACTAGACTTTTTACGACCTTTTTTAAAACAAAGCGGTGTTTTTTTACACGGACCTCGTAAAGATACTGCAGTGTACACGGTGTGTCTGGTGGAGAATATTAATTTTAAAAAATCGGTATCGCTAAGACACCCACCAAGCGAAAGCTAAGGGTCTCCCCTTTCATTTGAGACTTAAAGGAGAAAGTTCTATCGGCGGGTCTAGAACAATGTTTTTTTTGAAAAATATGATATTTTTTCATTTTTTTCGAAGAACACATTTACGACAAATCACTGTTTTTCCATTGCAAGCATTATTTTCCGACGATATATTTTTAATATTATGTTTATTATTCTTCACATAAAAGCACAATAGTCCCATGTGAATGGGAAATCCAGCAGATGACAGTTTTGTGTTTATGGACAGTGTGGCGAAAGTACCTACTAGAACAGTGAGTATAAAATCGAGTTATATGCTGTTCCTTTGAATTCCAATTTAGATTCAAATAATGTATTTGCATCCTATGGCAGATGCGTATACGTCTTTAGGGTCTCGTATTAGACTGGCACCAGCAGGTCACCAATCGACCACCTTTACAGCATATACCGTCTTTTGGTTCTTCAGATTTGTGCTCTTGAAATTTCGGGGTGTGACTTCGTCATATATTCTTCTCAAACAGCTTATCAACTTCAATGCGCGTCTGGTACTCAAGACACATGTTTTCTTTCGTCTTCTTCTTCTTTTTCTTCTTCTTCTTCTTCTTCTTCTTCTTGGCGAAACGTCCCTACAGGGACAAAGCATGCTTCTTAGCTTGTTCTATGAGCACTGTAGGAGATGTAATAACAATAAATGAAATTGTTTGATTTGTTTGAAATTTTCTTATTTTATCTCCTACAAGCACTTTCACAGTTTTTAACTTAAAACTTATTTTGCCAATTACTATTTTGCATGTGTATAGCGTGTGACTTGCACGAAAATACTGCATGCTCATTTAAGTCGAGGAAATTTCCTTCACGAAAAGGTCCTGGTCTGACCGGGAATCGAACCCGTCATCCTCAGCATGGTTGTGCTGGGTACTCACACCTTTGCAGCTGTGGCTTTATGGGCACTTTTCGTTATCAAAAACAAATCATCGGTGAACAAAATCGGTTTACTGTTCTGGTCATTCGTTGACGCCGGTTTCCATCTGGATGGTAGTTCATGAATATTTGAGAGCTTCATCTGATCAGCCTGATCTCTGGGTTTTGCCCGCAAATATTCAGCAACCTCAGCAACTTTATGAGAAGTCTAAATGATGTTCAACAAGTTTCAATGTACTTCAGCTTTAGTGCAAACAAGCTGCTTGCCTTTGATCATCTTCCTGTAGCATCTAGAACACAACTGCAACGAGCAATTTCTTTCTGCGTCATCGGTAGTAGCGCTAGATCTGCCACGTTTGCCCTTTATGAGAAGTTGTAGTTCTTGCAGAACTACATATTCCACAAACAAGGGCCGCAACTCCATGTAGAAGGTTTCAAATAATATGTAAGCTCATAGAGAGTAAATCTAATGGGTAGGGTCTGGGACTATTTGGGCAGGAGCACCTATTTTGGGCACTTGCTGCTTTAGCTCAGTCAGTTTTCAGCCAACTGACTTGAGTTTTGGAATACGATAAGATACGCACAGTATCTAGCCATGAACAAAATTTCATATCAATTGAAAATTCATAATCAATTTGAAATTGGCTGAGTTATAGCAGCAAGTGCCCAAAATAGGTGCTCCTGCCCAAATGGTCCCAGACCCTGTATGGTGGCGAATGAGATAAATGAAATGAGCAAGTCCGAACTTTTTTGTGGGGTAGTACTAACTGCTATCTCTGATATCGTTCAGAAAAAAGTTTTAATAATATCAACAACCTGCAAGTAGAAACAAGTACAAGTTAAGACATTTTCAATCCGTTCTGATTAATATGTATGTTCTCAGACATATGTACTTTAATGTAAAACATGTGTATATGTCAATAAAACTGTAGAATTGAATGAAAAGTTGCTAACTCGTCTACAATGCCATGATGCTAGCAGAAGATGTTTCTCGACAAACACGCAAAATGTGAGTTCTTCCTTCGGAAGGGAAATGAAGCTTGGGTCCCGAGATGAACTAGCCAAGGGCTAAAAATCTCGTTAATACAGATTAAAAAAAAAATAGCAAAAGATCAAACTATTGATAACCGACAGATTAGCACATTGTTCTTACTACATATACCGTTAGACATGTTGCATTAATTATTCTGTTTTTGTCAGTTGAGTAAGGCTACCTGTTCACAAAGATATACTGTTACTAATATTTTTTATGTCTAATTACCCGTTATTAGACAATTTTACTAAAGAAATCTAAAACAGTGAATATTAACTGCTTTCGATGATAATTGTGGCGGAAAAACACTTCTTCAAACACAAAACGTACTCTTTGGTTTGGTTTTCCTCGTCACTTAGGGGGTTCTTGTCGTAGTTGTTTCTTTAAAAGTAAGGAGCTATACCTAACTGCAATGGTCTAAATTAACTAAAAATGTTAAAGTCTTAGGTACCATAAAGGTGCACAAATTGAACAAATACCGGCATGTGATAATTCTATCCGAGCCACGGCATACAAGGATATAAGACAGACCATCACATTGATAAAATTGGTGTGGAGTTCTAGATCGTGTTATTCATGCTTTTGAACGATTTAATTTGCATCATCGAAAAACTTTCAGTTTTCCGAAATGGATTACCTTCCAAATGTTGTGCCCCGTTATCCGAGCTACTTTGATGTATGTTCTATTTTTGTTGACATTACTCGGCCTACTTTGATCGTAAAACTAAACTGTTAAATCATAAGACACTGTCAAAATAAGAAAATTGCAGCCGCAATAACTACTTCCACACAAAAGTCAAAGTTTATTTGTATATAAGCCCAGATACTGCTGAAGTTCTATTCAACTGCCTTAAATATTGTTTTTTGCAATTTATGTCTAAGCGATATTTTGTAAGGAAAATATTTTATTTTTGATTTGACCCGTTTACTCTTTTAAAAGGACACGTTACTAATGGGCGACCTCATACAAGCCCATTTGGCTACACTCAAGGTTGAAAAAAGAAAAAACACAAGCCTCAAAGATAGTAATATATGAAAAAAAAAAATTGTTCTAGACCCGCCGATAGAACTTTCTCCTTTTAGTCTCAAATGAAAGAGGGGACCTTCAGCTTTCGTTTGGTGGGTGTTTTAGCGATACCGATTTTTTTAAATTAATTTTGTTCTACCAGACACACCGTGTGTAGAATGATGAACTATCGGTGGGACATGTTGCACGATGACGTGTAATTCAGTAGGAGAAACGATCGAGCATGTTGTTGCAGCCTATTCGGTGTTAGCTGGATCAGCTTATCTCGATCGTTGCAACGGTGTTGCCAAGATAGTGCTCCAACAGCTTTTACTATTGAACACAACTTAGTTCACAGACTCGTACTATTCTGCAAGTGTAAGCTGGATCCGATTCTGGACAGTGGTTGCATAACTTTGTACTGTGATCGCATCGATCATGGCAAATATGGATATGGATGCTTTTCGCGTCCCCATTCGTGGTCGGTCGACACGTTGTCCGGCAAGACCACGAAGGACCACACCTTCGCGGAGGACAAGCAGATGACTCCTGGAAGACGTTAATATAAGTCCGACTATCATTCCGGCGAGCTTCAAAAGGTTATAGGCCCTGGAGCGTGTTCCACAGCACATACCAATCTGGAAAAGTATCGATCGCATAAGCCGCGGAGTTGCAGTACAGGATCCTTAGCAGTATACTGGTAGCCGCGAAGAACAGGATCCACGGAAACAATATGCGATACGGGTTAACTGGGTGAAAGAGCTAGAAGAATGTGTTGTTGAGTTGGAAGGTCGGATAGAGCTCGATGGACGAACCTAGACAAGGAGGTAAAATTTGAGCGAACAGTTGAATTCTGAACGAAAAGGATTGGTGACAGACAGAGTGTTCTGGAAGACAATTCAAAGGAGGAGTTCGGAGATGAACAGATTTGATCGAAGTTCGAAATATTGCAATCTGCTGAAATCGGCAGTTAAAAAGGATGTAATCTAGTAATTTAGTCGCTTCGCATGCATTTTCCAAAGGAAAAAAAAAATCCAGGTGGCGTAGCGCCATCACGATTCGGCCGGCTCCAGTCAAAACAACGCAAAAGATAGAGCACGCGTAGCAGGTAGTTCGAAAACGCAGTCGTTCGCGCGCACAGTCTGCTACGATCGATTAGATTATCTAGACTATCTAGCCCTTATCAGTTGTAAAAAGCAAAAAAATCATCGTGTGCGTGGCCGGCCTCGCTCTGACTCTCTGCTGAATTAACCTTGTCTGTCGTTCTTCCGACATTCGTACGACGTGACCAGCCCAACGCAACTCGCCGGGTTTTATGGGCTTCTAAGAGTTCTATGGTTAAACAGACAGATGTGTTGAGATCTTTCGAAAGTTCACTGAAAGCATAGCTGAAATCTCAAAGTCAATTAAATGAAGGATTTCTTTTATACGTTATCGTGAGAAAAGAAACACATACATGATTGATTAAGCGATTCTATTGTTTATTGTTTTATGTACATTGTGCCGTGTTTTGTCCTTTAACTTTAATTTAGAGAGGCCAATTTCAAGCTGCAATACTTCGATGAATTTCTATTCTATAAGGCTTTTCTATACGGAATACGTTCATGTTTCAGTCTATTTGTTTATACAAAATACTATTTTCTTGCGCTTCAAAGGATTTTTTTTGTTTTGTGTGGAACGGAGAGTTAGATGGTTAGCGAGTGAACGAACATAAATGCAATTTTAGGCTGCTTGCTAGGAATAAAAAATATATAATATGAGATTCGCAGCCCTCTTAATATAGGTAAAGTATAATTTAAACTGTTTATCATACACATCCATACTCGTACCAAATCGCACTTTCGCGATTTTTAGGTTCGTTTTTGGGTTTCTTATTCGATGTATCTTTCTTGTTGGGGTCGTCTGCGTTGAGAACGACCGTTGCGGCCGAAGACGAATGAGAAGGACTTCCGGAAGGGTTCGGATTGACTATCATGGTTTGCGGTACCGAACTGGATTCCGTCGTTTTGAGAGTGGTCGTTGTGGAAACTCGGTTGAGCAACAGAAACGAGTCGTTGTTTGCGGATGTATTGTTCGTTGCGCTGTTGGAAGTGGATTGGTTCGAAATGGGAGAATTTTTGCTAGAGGTACTCGATCCGGGCGGTGAGGTAAGCGATACCGGAGGAGAGGATGTGGGCATTCCGGCGACGCCAGTAGGGGTACTGGATCCAGAGTTGGTCGCATTGGAAGCTTTTCCATCCATCAGGTATACTGTGCGTCGTGTTCCTGCGGTTCCGAGATTCAGAGAGTCAGTGTTGGTGTCGAATCTACAAGACAAGAAACGAGCTTTCATAAGTATACGGGAAACAAATATTGATTTATTTTTAGTTTTTGTGTATTTATTTCGCCAAAACAGCATATTCTAGTCTAGTTAGTGTTTTACTTACATTTTTAAATTTTCTTTTATTTGATTAAACTTTATTGTAATATCTGAATGTTTCTTACCCAGGAAAGCTATTCCTATGGGACTGGTTGGCCTCATCCCGTCGTGAAGCCTGCAAACTACTGCGTATGCCACCTCGGAGAAGACTAGTGTTCAGGGCTTCATTGTTGGGCTTCCGTTGCAAGCTTTGTCGTATAACGGAGTTTCGTTGCAGTAGATTGGTATCCGAGGCCACCGAGTTGGGCTCTTCAATACTGTTGTCCGATTCGTTGCCTCCCGATTCCGATCCCAGTGTAAACTGGGACTGCGTAAGACGAGACTCGTCCACCCAAGATCGGCGATTCTGTTGAAGATAATAGTAATGTTCGGTAATAATCTTCGCATCTTTACAAGCTTTAATCTTTACTCACCCTATTGGGAACCCGGTTCATCAGCTCTGATCCAGCTTTGCGCACCTTTTTCACGAAATTCAACCCGAAAGGTTTCCTGTAAAGAGTAAAAGAAACTGTTAGTATCGTAAAATCTCTCACTTCACACAAAAAGCCTTACTTTTTCGGCGAGCAGCTGTCCAACTTCCGATAGTGTTCCATGATTTTCTCCTCCAATTTCTCCTTCTGACGGTGAAGATTGTTAACACGATCTGTGAAGTTTTTCTCCTCGTCATGGTAGTGTTGCTTGTCTTCAAGCGAATGGGCCAACAGTTCGTGGTATTGACTCAATAGCTGAGATACGTGATCCATCAGGGTCCTTCGGTCAATGTCCAAACTGGAATTCATTTGCAGTAACATCTGAAATGTAGAGAATAACAACACTTTGTTAGATACCTTGTTAAAGAAACCGATATAGTTGAATAACAGCTCATTAAGCTGGAGAGCTGTTTGTTCAACCCTTGTTAAGCTAAATCGCTTGTTGCACAACTCTTACCTCACATCTTTGGTGCATTTTTGTGTATTCAATCTCCAGGTTCGTTATTTGTTCCACCTTGTTGTTCAACTCTCCGGTCAGCTCGGTGTTCTTAAGCCGCAGAGTGCTGTTCTCCGAGCGATACGAACGATAATGTTCCTGGCGTTTTTGGCAGTCCTGCTTCAAACGTTCGCTGCTGGTGAACAAACAACGGAAGTCATCTTTAAGTTTGGAATGTTCCGCTCTCAAATTGGCCAGGTTTGTGATGCCATCTTTCATGGACGACAGTTCCGCCTTGCATTCCTCCAGCTGTTTCTCCAGTACCATGGCATGTTCTTTCATGTCTCGATTCTCCGTCTTCAGATCTCGGATGGTATTCTTCAGGAACTCTTTTTCACTGTTCAGCGAGTCGTACTCGCTATTCAGCTGTTCGTGAAGACATTGAAGCGTGACTTGATCGTGCTGCAAGGATTCGTAGGCTTGCTTTTTAGCTTCGACTTGCTTAACCAGCATATCTTTCTCTGCTGCGAGCTGTGAATTGGCAAGTTGCAAGGCTACGTGCTGCGTATTCAATGAAGTTATTTGTGACCCAAGAGTAGCAACCTCGACTCTTTGGCGAGCATTCTCGGCTTGTAGAGATTCGTTGGTTGATTGAAGGACTGAATTTTCACTCTTCAGCTGATCCAGCTTAGTTTCGACTTCACTAATGGTAGGTGTCTCATCATAGTTGGAAAACTCAATATCCTTTTCCACGGTGTAGATTTCTTGTCTATGACAAAGAACACACATATCGGCTGATTTGGTTGACTCTTTCCCAACGTTAAGTACAATTTCTCGCACAGTTTTGAATGATTCTGGATTTTTACAAAGCTTCTCGACAAACGATTCCACATTCAATTCGTTCTTTTCGATATCGTTTTCGTTCAGTCCAAGCCGCTCCAGATTCTGCTCCACCCGTTTCTTTGCCAGTGTTCCATCGTAAAGATCTTTTTTGAGTGTTACAATCGTTTCATCTTGGATTTTGGCGTGCGATTGCAGCTCTTGATTCTCCTTCTCCAACTCTTGCACTTTTTTCTCCAATCCAACATTATCCTCTTGCTGCTTGATGAGCTGGCTTATTTCTTTATCCTTTTGCGCTATCCTCGTGATGGCATCATCTAGCTCAACGCTTTTCTGTTCCAGAACTTCCTTATACTTGGCAAGGTCTTTCCCTTGACTAATGTTCTCTCTCTCCAGTGACGTAACTTTTGCTTCGATCTCGTACGAGTTTTTCTTTATCTCATCGAGTTCACTGCATCGTTCATTCAACTGTTGAACTTCCTTCGTTTTGCCCTCAATCGACCGTTCCAAGTCTGCCGTCCTTCGTTGAATACTGTCGCATAAATTCTGCACACGTTGTTTGTCCTTGGTGAGACTTTCGATTTGTTTTTCCAAATCAATTTGCCGTATCCGGTCCAACTCGCGATCTTGGCTTTGCTTGTCGATTATGGTTTGCTTAGCATCCAACGCATCTTGAAGCTTTTTGTTCTCCTCCAGTGCGTTCTTGAAGACACCTTCGAGTTCGCTGTTCTGCTGCGCAAGTCTGTTGCAATTTTCCTGCAGTTGGTCGAGACGTAGGGAAAACTTTTTCTTGTCCTTTTCCAGCTCGAGTATTTTGTTTGATGATTCATGGAAAGATGATTCCTTCAAGCTATCAAGTGCTGCCAGTAAACGTCGATTTTCCAGCTCTAATTTTAAAGCACGAGACTGAAATGAGAGAAACACAGATTAATAAAACTAGATAATTCAACATAAGAATGAATACAATACCTGTGCATTTGTGGTCAACTGTTCCGACAAGCTGTTATCGTTCGAGGGTGCATCTTCTTCCGTATCGGATTGTTGCATATTCATGGCAGTGTCTGGACCGGCCATCAGATTTTTGGTGGCCAACTGTAGCTGAACGTTCTCCTCCAGAAGCTCCTGCAGTTTGCTTTTATCCACATCCCTCTCCAGGGACATGTCATTCAGCATTTGCTTGAACTTTATGATTTCAGCCTCCAAGATCATCACTTGATCGCTGCGCTTCCGTGATCGAAGAAGTTGCTCTTCAAGCATTTCCCTGTAAGATCAAATATGATTAGTAAACTGGTTTCAACATAGCAAACATTAAACATACTTAGTCTCCAGCAACATTCGGTTATCTTCCCGTAGCTCCTCAACTCGTGACCGATAAAACTCGGTATCCGATAGCTTCTCCCTCAGCTTTTGAACTTCAATCTCAAGGCGGTCTGCTCGTTCGCCTCGTTCCCGCAGTACATCGACTTCATCTCTGTAGGCAGCAGCTCTTCTAGCCTCCGAGTACCAATCCTGGCTTTCGGATCGCAGTTTCTCGTACTGACTGCATTTGTGATCCAATTCTTCCTTCACTTCCATGAGCAACTCTGACTTCTCTTCCAGTTCTTGGCGCAATTTCCGCAGCTTGGACTTATAATCCGCCAACTCCACGGCCAAATGGTTGTTCTCTGAAGATGTGGATGGTGTATTGGCGGAACTGGTCGCCGATGAAGAGTTATGCAAACTGGATTTGGAAGTCGAGCTATTCATTGACTCATTTTCTAATATTATCGAAGACATCCATTTACTGTGATACTGATCCCGCTCTTTGGCGAGTCGCACGATGTGTTTACACATTATATCCGAGGGTAATTGATCTACTGCTTCTTGCGTTAGCACCAGCGTTTGACTATCGGTTACTTGCTTAATCACTTCCACTATTGCATGCTGAGTATTCACATCAAGTTCTTTTATTCGAGCAATGAATATTTCCTTATTTGGACACTGCACTGCTGCTCCCAAGAGCAAGGTAATCATTAACTTCATCTGTTCAAGGCCACCTCGAGATTCGGGAGCATGTCCCAAAATCGTGCAGTCCGGCAGGGCCAATATGGTCTGTCCCAGCTCTTCATCATAGAGATTTCGCAAGTTTCTCACAATGGCGTCAAAATTCCTCGAGCGTGCCGAAGAAAGAGTGAGATTTTCGGCATTCTTCAACTTAACTGGGTGATACTGTGGTTCAGGATCGATTTGCAGATATACGCTATGAAGGATTGTTCCATCCAAAAGTGAGACATATCCAGCAATGATCTCATCTCGGGGTAAACAGGATTCAATCTGAAAATTAAAATAAAACCATTAGTTTGATAATAGTTTTCGATGATTGTAAATAGAATAAACATCAATCTTTCTTTATGAGCGATAAATATTCATACATTTAAGTGATTCCAAGTAACGGTTGCTTTAACAATTTTCCTGCATTAGTATGCAGTTTTTGAGCATTTTTTTTTTTTTGTTGGACCACGGAAGCCTCTTGCAAAAGCGACGAATTAAATCATTGAACCTCGCTTTGCGCTGACAAAAAAGCGTCAAGGTTTTCAATGGCCTTGGAGAATATTGATGATTTTGCCAAACCTTGCCTTTATTTGATCAAAAGTTTATGTTCCTATCGCACAAAATCACCACACCACACAAATTCCTCAGTCACAGTTCAACAGCCGCATATTTTTCCAGCAAATCGGTACTTACCCACGATATAAGTGCTCCATTTACGAATTCTTCAATTTCGTTGGTCGACATTTTTCTTTTCGTCTCTTTTTTCACGCACTACTCACTGGAACTAAATACTGCCGCCCTGTATCATATGGTTTGCTTACTACTATTTCACTACACAAAGAGTCGCAACATTCACGTCACATCCAACGTAAAACAACGCACTTCAATTACAACAAACGCGACATCGATTACAGTTAAACCGAACTTCACTTGATTGTGGACATTTTTACAACGAAAATTTGCGAAAACTATCAATAAGCACAAAATAAAGCTGATGTCCACTCTTCACCTAACTCCAACGCAATTTATCCACCTTCACCTACGGTCTTTCTTCTCTTATAACACTGCGGGCTCTAATGACAGGACTTCAGAAACGTACCTAGTTTATGTTACCTTGGTAGGTACGAACGAAACGTGTGCGCATACCTGTGGTAGTGTATACCTGCTAGCTTTTGTAAGCCGCTCTGCTGTCAACAACTGAAAGTAAAAATGTTATTTGTACAACTATATTCGCAATATTTGCAGAAGTCAATTATGCTTCATAGACTATCTCGTACGATTTTCATTATAATACTGAACGTGAAAAATCATTAACTTTTGACCCCTAAATGTGTATGGTCTTCACGTGATTTGTGTATGATTTACACCACTTAAAGACAAGTCAGCTGAGAAGCAATATTGTCTATTATTGCAAAAATCTACCGCCATCAACTGCGCGCATCATCATATCACATGTGTGTTTGTACCACTGAATAGTATTGTATAGTTTTTCACGGCTTTACCTACCCCAAAACGGTCTCATAAAGAATGTTAAAAAAAATACCTATAGCTCTCCAGTCGAATCGCCGTGGTACTTGACATATTGACCTTGATATTGACACGAAGGAAGCGACACAAGCAGGCATGAGAATGAGACTTTTTTTTTCTGTTTACCGTTCATCGATACTAGAAATCCTATGAGCGGAAGTTACATATGTCGATTCGGCAACGCTGTTTGTTTTGTTTACAACAGCTTCCAACACTTGCCACAGAGCTAGATGTTCAAACTTTTTGCGTGACTTCGTTGTGGTGCAAGTTGTTTTGTTTACGTTTGCTAATTATATTCGAACTTTTTTCCCAAATTTTGAAAAAGATAACTACGCAATCGAATAAATCTGAAATGCATTGCGCAGAATAGCACGAATTAAATCGGCAGAAGAGAATCAAGCAGCAGCAATGAAAGTTTTTTCGAGAAAAAGAGCGCAAAAGTTTCTTCATTAGCATAAGCTCTTCAAAGCAGAATTAATTAAATATTATCTTCCTAATAAATTTACATATGCCATCAAATTCTCGATAGTAAAAATAAATAGTTGTAATATGTTTATTAGCGTGGGTCATCGGAACCGTTTTCTCAGATCAAAGCTTTTTTGGTTCCGTTTCGGGGCCTGAGTATCTGTGCAAAATTTGAGCTCGATCGGTTGCGTCTATACTCTGCGCATTGCAATTGAAATTTGTATGGGATGTTGTATGGGAAAACATACTTTTTTGCATTTTTATCATAAGTTGAAAAAGTTTGTCGGAAACTTTTTAACCGATACTGTAAAATGATAGCCTAGGATGTTCTGAAAAACTTTGTTGAAGACCGCAAAGCGATCCGATGCATGTGATATTATGGCGCCAGCACCAAACCGAATAGCGACGTTTTGACTAGCGACACTTTTCGACTAGCGACACTTTTTTTCAGTACCGGGTGGGGTGCGCTGTGTGCGTTTAATGATGCACTATCATATACGTCACTTCCGATGTATGTTGTAAACAACTCAAAATTAGCAAACATATTTTTCTCAAAAAAAGTTTTTTGATTTCCAATCGAATTCATAATAATAGTTATAACCAAAGAACCACATGCATGTGTTTATGTTTTAACATGTAAAGGAATAACAATAGCAACAAAATCATGCTGATTCGGCAAGCAATGCCAACGCTATAACTTTTTTCATTAGCATCAGATCACTTCGCAGTCTTCGACAAAGTTTTTCAGGACACCCTACGCTATGTTTTCACTTTATCGGTTACATGGTTTTAGAAAAATTCGAGCTTGTCATGAGAGAAATGCATAAAAGGGGCTGTCCATAAACCACGTGGTCATTTTTTTTGGGACTTTTCAACTATGGGACTTCTGTTCTATTGATGGTGAAAAAATTGTGAGCACCTTTTTTGTTTGAAGCTTTTTATTGAATTTTAAAAATACGGTTTTTTACATAGAAAATCAGTTGTAACTCTTAAAATCGATGAGATGCAAAGTTGGCGTCTTCGACAATATTGTGAGTTTTTGGATGATTTGAAAGTGCTCAGAACAAAGTATAGCGAAAAAATCAACGCATAAAATTATATTGAATAAAAACCGATTTTCATATGGAAAACAAAACATGCCGTTTAGCCTGAGTTGAAGAGAAGTGTTTCGTCAACCCAGGCGAAGCCCCAGATAGCATGAAAACAGAAAGAGAGTGAGGGAGACGCGGATACAAAATGCATAAATAATAGTAATTCCGTGTATACTTTTATGTCTGAGTGTACTCGTTTTATTTGTATCTCCTACAGTGAAGCTAATAGCATATGACTACTCTCACTGTTTGCGCGAGGGTAAAATGACTGATTTTCGCCACAACACATAGAAATTTTGAACTTATGTATCTCGAGAATATAACTACATAAAATACTCAGGTCCATATAACCACAGCTGTAAATTACGTGAGCCGTGAATTACGATCACGCATCATTAGCGGAAATCGTTTCTACTGCGAGCTTCGGAAGAAGCTGAGATAGATGAGAATGAGATGTGCAGAATGTTTATAAAGTGGTCCTTTATAAAATGAAACATATACCATGCTCAAAGACCTTTGCAAACATTTGGAGTTTTCGAATTGCTATGGATAATCTTTGGCACTGTACAAGATAACGGTGTGTGGCGGCAGAGGGTGAGTCACGTGCTCGCTACGCTCGGCGGTTGCCAAAGTCAGAAGGATAGGGTGGGCAGGATATATTATTAGTATGCCAAATATCAACCCATTATATATAGAAATTATTGGAATGATGCATATTGGAATTCCTAAAAACTGTTGAAAACTATCCATTCATAAACTACTAGTAGATTTGTTTAGTTATTACTAATGTAAACCCTTTCTGGAACATTTCAAACTGTATTTTTGTCTAATATCAACTATTCGTTGCATCATGATCAGTCATCTAAAATAGATTTACATAGCTTATAAAAATAAGATAGCTGCACAAAAAAATAGAAAAATATTTTTTCAACGTTTCATGTGCATATGCCCACTGTGTATTGAAACGAAAATTTCACCGTAGATTTCCGTTTAAATGACTACAATAACTTGTATGGGGTTGAGATACTCCAGAAAAAATCAGACATCTACTGTGATTGTGGCATAATTTGGGCGTTAATGGGCTAATTTACAATTATAAAAACTTGGGTCGGCCATAGAGATAAGTGACATTTCAACACAAGAACACTAGCGCAAGTTTTTACTCACACAAAAGTGCACGCCGATTGAAAGGCTATTCAGATTGCATATGCAAATATTACCCAATCGAATTGGGTAAAACGGGTAAATAATGATAAAACTAACGTCCGGGGCAAGAGTGCAAATATTTCCCTCGCAGTTTCACAACTACATCTACAAAAAAGGCATAGCATGAAAACAAAACGAGAGTTATACTTTTATTTCTGAGTGTAGTAAGTAGCGATAGTATCAAGTGCGTTGATCGCTAGTCGATCACAGTAAGTTTGATAGAATTTGTAATAAAAGGAAACTAGATCCGGGTTGAACCGAAGCCGATAATTATTATTGTCAAGTGGCTGAAGAATTTTAAATGTTTCAAAATGAAAAATTAAACAAACTATTCCAGCTTTAGCTGATTCAAGCAACTACCAGTGTACTCCATCTACTCAAAGAACTCCAGTAAAATTCTACCTCGGCAACACTATGAATCATTGAAATCTCTTACCAAATTGCTGGGCGCTAGTTGATCAAGTTACGTTCAATTTATCCATATTCATATATTTTGCATCAGCAGGTCGGCTCCAGAGTCACGTTCGACCCAAACGAATGTCTTTGAGATGAGAGTCGCAATGGACCCGAGTAAAGATAACAAATTGATAGCACATAGCACGTTATTGAAAATTACGTTATCATTGAGTTCAGGTTGATACTATATATTTTTCACTATATTTTTTTCAACATTATTGCTTTTTTTTGCACCGTATTAGACCCCCTGCAGAAATTTTTTTGTCACACCACAATATGTTCCCACCAGTTTTAGCATACATTGGTTCGTTTCACTGCTAGAACTTCAGGTCAAACATGTCTAAAGGTCCTATCTGCAGAAGAGAGGCTCTCTTTGGTTTCGCTCTCTTTCGTTAATATCTCAGCAGTTTATTTGTATTATGATTGTCTCCTTGCATTGAATGAAGGTTAAAACAATCGTCTTTTGATTTGTACTGCAAAAATAGTTGAAAAGTGTACCATTACATTGCAATAATTGAAAGAGAAAGTAAACAAAGAGAGCCTCTCAAATGCAGATAGGACCTATTGAAATGTTTGGCCTGTTTTAAGCGTCGGTTACACTTTTTGGGTGGTGCATGGAATAATCGGTTTGTTTACTTGCTTGTCGCCACGTCGATGGTTTGATCCAGAGAAAATAGGTAGAGAAGCGAAGAGTGTGAAGCCAAAAAAACCTTATCGAACCGTCAAACTGGTATCCTATCGAACAAAATCAACAAACCTTGACGATTGCCGCATAATTCATGATAAGTATTGCGATCATTCGAAACATTTTTTTACCAATATTTTTCAATATCAAGGATATTACTGTAAATAACATTGATTCCTTAAATTGACGAAAATTGATCCTTTTTGGTATACAATTTAGATGATTTCTTGTTAATAAATCAACAGCATAAATCATTTTCTAATGCAGTACACGAGAAAGACACTACCCTCGATAGGTGGATTAATCTGTTTTTCGGCAGTTGCCAACATCCGAGTTACGAAATCAAAACAGAAAAAGTGTTGCCGTTCAGACGGCTGTTCACTCTTCGCTTCTCTACCTATTTTCTCTGGTTTGATCAAAGTCTCATTTATCTATTGTAAGCACAATATATTCGACGCTCACTCTTTACTTGTTTATAGTAATGGCAAGAGAAGTGCCACACAAATATTCCTATTATAATGATTTATAATAATATAAGGAACATAAAAATTGTAAAAATAACGTTTGATGAATCGCGTTGGTCACAAATTCATGTAGACCGGTGTAAATTCCAATGTGCAAAAATCAATCTGAATCGATTGGAAACGAGCCAACGTTCCACCAAACGTTATCACCATTATACTTTGATCGCGTAGCGTTATGGAAGGGACTGTTTTGGATAAACACATGATCCGGCACGGAGCAAACCGCGCGTAGTAAACGATTAGTCCAGCGCATATATTTATAAACAAATCATTTGCGTTCCACTTCCCTGATGCTTCTACGGTTATGTTTGGCAATGGAGCTCTAGCGCAAGATCAATGTCAATATCAATTATTAAGCGTATGATACGCAGATCGCATACATTCAGAATATTATAGGGAATGAATGATCAAGTTGTATTGAATGAAAACGTTTTCATATTCAGGATCAATCATGATCTTTATTACGCGTTTTCATATTCAGGTTCATTCATGATCCATATGATGCAAGAATTCTAGATGTGTGGTAGTACAGAAATTAGATCGACTCATGTATATAGGCATCTCCGGTAACACGCATGCGTGAGATGAATTATGCGATCGGATTTGAATTGCGCACTCAGATAAAGACTTGCCACTTATAAAGACCGGTCCAGAAAGTATGGACGCAGTAAGAAAATACTGGCATTTCATAACTATTGATGACTAGTTCATTTTGAAAGCTACATCCTGTTGGTCAATCTATTTTCTCAGCATTTGTATGGCGGTTTTTGCAGTTCCAACAGTGTATTTCAAAATACATGAACTTTCAACGGCACATCATTGAAAAAATGTGCACAAACGATGTTCAGAGTTTGAAAGGTCACTTAGAAAAAGAACAAAATATGGTGGGAGTAAGTTAAAAAATTGTACAACCAGCAATTAGCAACCACGATGGGAATAACACGTTAAAGCATAGGCAAAAATTGGGTAAAAAATAAAGATCCTGCTATCACTTTGTTTGGATAAACAAATAATGAAGGTGTTTGAGCACAACAAAAAACCTGCTTACTAACACAGAGCGGGGTATGATCAAAAAAGTTACCATTTCGAATTCCAATGTTCATCGTGGCAAAGAACGTTTGAATTTTCGATCCTATAATAAGCAGAAACAGACAAAACGGAGCCCGAAACAAGAACCATCGATCAGGCCCAGACAACTGAAGACTAGGTGCGTCCATACTTTCTGGGGCAGTCTTTACATAAGCACTATGATTAAGCAATATTGTGAAACCCTATTAAACCAGACAAGCACCGCTAGGATTACAATTGTATGCAACTATCCATGCTCACCACCAAGAGTTAATCCAGGAAAACTCTAATCTATTGCAGAGGCTTAATTGCTGAAAAGATTCTCAACTCGGCTAAATTAATTGTAAGCAAGATTTGCTTGGAAGGTTTATAGCAAGATTATATGTATGCAAGTTAGAATCTCGATCGATCACGGCAAATTAATGATTTGAAAAGGATGAGCATACTTTCTGGACGGCACATATACAAATGGAATAGCTTTCCACAGGATCAGGAAAAAACATGTTAAAAAGAGGGTGCGAAAATGTCTGGAGAGGTCTGGACGAGGGTATATAAGGGGACCCCGTTTCATGAATAAAGCATTCGCGGTAGATTCTAGTACGAGTCAAGTCAGACTCTTTGTTTTGAAATATCCGAAACCACCTAATTCTCTTCGGGTAACCAGTCCCTTTTGGAGGAGAATTTTGTTTTAGAACTAGCCACAGAGTGGATCTCTTCGGGTAACCAGTCCCTTTTGGAAGAGAAGTTCAACCTTAATCCTCTTCGGGTAACCAGTCCCTTTTGGAGGAGGATTAACCCATCAGGGAACAATCAGTGAAGCTCTTCGGGTAGCCAGTCCCTTTTGGAGGAGGCCACTGACCTTGATCTTGATGGTTATTGTCGTGAGAGTTTTTGAGGTACGGAAATTCTGTATCTGCTCGACGGCAATAAAGAGGAAATCCTTCGCTTCCTCTAGGTTGAACACTCCCTCACATTGCTACTTTCTTTGGTGTTTGACGTGTGAACAAATATTTTAGACGATTGAACATTTGCACGGTAATCTAAAAAGCAAAGCAAGATGCAATATATTTAGTTATAAATTATATGAATAGTTTATATGAAATAAGACGGCTGTTTGATACCTAGCTGATTTTGTTATCAATCAGTAGCCATGCAGTTTTATTTTATCTTAAAAACTACTTTACCAATATTAGTTCAGAGTTTTTAGAGCCCACTTGTGCCACCTAGCGGACAAACCTACAATCAACTAGTTCACTATCGGATAGCTCTTGATGTCCTGATCAATTTTGCCGAAGACCAATTTTTTGTATGTATTCTGGTTGTTAAGAAACAGAAGCTAAGAATTTCTATGACTCACTAGCGCCACCTAGTGGATACACCTAGAACCAACTAGTTCAGTATCGGTTAGCTGAGCTCTTGATGTCCTGATCAACCTTGTCGAAGACGAAATTCTGAAATTCTTCAATGTAGTCTGATTTACAAGATACAGAAATTCCGAAATTGTAGAGCTTATTTGCGCCATCAAGCGGAAAATCCTACAATCAACTAGTTCACTGTCGGATAGCTGTTGATGTCCTGATCCACCTTGCCGAAGACATATTTCTTCTGTGTAGTCGGATTCTCGAGATACAGAGGTTTAACATTTTATTCTAAGGATTTAATTTTAGAAACAGTGATATTATCTTATATTTTTTTATAACTCACTAGCGTCACCTAACGGATAAACCTAGAAACAACTAGTTCACTATCGGATAGCTATTGATGTCCTCATCAACCTTGCTGAAGACGAAATTCTTCTATGTAGTCGGATTCTCGAGACACATAGGTTTAAATTTTTTAGGACCCACTAGCGCCACCTAACGGATAAACCCAGAACCATGTAGTTCACTATCGGATAGCTATTGATGTCCTGATCAACCTTGCCGAAGACGAAATTCTTCTATGTAGTCGGATTCTCGAGATACAGAGGTTTACAATTTTCAGGACTCACAAGCACCGCTTACCGGATAAACCTAGAACCAACTAGTTCTCTATCGGATAGCTCTTGATGTCTTGATCAACCTTGCCGAAGACGAAATTCTTCTATGTTGTCGGATTCTCGAGATACAGAGGTTTACAATTTTCAGGACTCACTAGCGCCGCCTAACGGATAAATCTGAAACCAACTAGTTCTCTATCGGATAGCTCTTGATGTCCTGATCAACTTTGCTAAAGACAATTTTCTTCTATGTAGTTGGATTCTCAAGAACGAGCACGACGATATTGGCAACGGCTGTTGACGAAACACCTGTCAAAGCACAATGTTGCATGATCACTAGCGCCGCCTACTGGAGCGAATTCGTACTAAATTACGTACTATTGGAGAGTCCTTGATCTCCTCAACAACTTTGCTGAAGACACCAGTCTTCCAAAATGCTTCATTTCTCCGCAGTTATCGCAAAAGTTACTGATCTATAACTAGAGCACTGGACGTAAATGGGTTTTAATAATATTTACCATGTAATGAATGGTTATTTTTTATCCGGGTCTATATTGCCATTAATCCATTTTACTATATGCCATTAATCCATTTTACGAGCCGATCTTATGAATGAATTTTGACAGGAGGTAGCGTCCAATAACCCGTGAAAATCAATATCATCCAGTGCCGGATTTAGGCTTCGGGGGGGGCCGGGGCAAACCCTATAAAGTGGGCCTAAACAGCAAGATTTTGAAGAATTATATTTTTTTCTTCAATAGGGTATTGTACCATTTGGGCAGGTGTACCTATTTTGGGCACTTGCCGCTATAACTAAGTCAATTTCAAACTGATTGATTTGATTTTTTGTATAGAGTTAGGCACGCACAGTATTTAACTCTATACAAACACACAAATCAATCGGTTTGAAATTGACTTAGTTATAGCGGCAAGTGTCCAAAATAGGTACACCTGCCCAAATGATACAAGACCCTATTTTTACTTTTTTTCAAGTTTTAATGAACACGAATGTTGTTGTTTTTCTGATAATCAACCGATATGGTATGTTAGACGTACGTAAAGACTGAAGTTCATAGGCACAATTTATTTTGAAAAATGGACAAATATAGTGGATGGGGATGGGGATTGAACTCACGTCTTCCACAGACGCCTTCGCAAGACAGGGCGCGTTAACCAACACCGCCATAGAAAAGGTGACAGTTCTGTGAAGTAGAAAGTCAACCTGAATCCAACACTCACCACACCCCACGTTCTTCTTCGCAATTCACCAACTCCATCGGTCCTTAGATGTGCACTTCCAACATTCTCTGATAAGAATACTTAGACATATTTTGAAATTTCAAGATTCAGATAGAAAATTGGTAGGACACCAGGGGAAACTTTAGCAATACATCCTCAAAAACATAAGTGAACCTCAAAATATAGAAACCGCAGCTCCGACATGTTTTTGGAAATTAGATTTCCAAAACTGCCCCGAATTTTTGGAACATCTTGTGGAATCATTATCTTCTTTTTTACATGATTACATCTGTACTCAATGAACTGATGCAGATTGGTACTAAGTAGTAGTTTTCAGATTGTAATTGTATAATCAATAGACTGATTATGAAGTTACTCCCCAAAACTTTTTATAACACTCTGTGCTTAGAGACGTTCTTGTGTAGTAACAGTAATTGTTGTCACTTCGTAAAATGGCTCATAGACTAATACCAGCGGTGTCATGGTCGCGTTTTTTTCGATTTTTTCATTGTAACACGCTAAATATAATTTACACATAAGGCAATTTACACGGAAAAAAATACATCGTTATGAATATTATTGGGTACCGGACTGGACACACAAAATTTTGATCGTTTTCTTTGCTAGATCGAGGTCTTGAAATTAGTCTATGCAAATACTCACTAAACAGATCAAATAGGACGCAATCAGTGAAGTACTAGATTGAAAGTAGTGAGCTGGATTTTTGTATGGTGAGATGAGCAATCCTCCATTTCCGCAATGAAATGGTGCAAACAGCGTGGGTTATATAAATTCTTGCCTAATTTGATGCTGTTTGAGCAAAACTCTGGGTTACTGTGTTGTTGAAGTTGCAAGAAATAAATAATACAACAACACAGTTACCCAAACTTTTGCTCAATCAGCATCAAATTAGGCAAGAAATCATATAACCCACGCTGTTTGCACCATTTCATTGCAGAAATGGAGAATAGGACAGATCGGTGAAGTACTAGATTTGTAGTAATGAGCTGAATTTTAGTATGATGAGAAGGTCAATTCTTCGTTTCTGCAATGAAATGGTGCAAAAAGCGTGGGTATTATGATTCTTTGCCTAATTTGATGCTGTTTGAGCAAAACTTTGGGCAACAGTGTTGTTGTTTTCTCCATTACTTGCAACATAAACTACATAGTTATCCAAAGTTTTGCTCAAACAGCATCAAATTAGGCAAGGAATCATAATACCCACGCTTTTTGCACCATTTCATTGCAGAAACGGAGAATTGACCTTCTCACCATACTAAAATTCAGCTCATTACTACAAATCTAGTACTACACCGAACGTGCCCTATTGCTCATCTCACCATACAAAAATCCAGCTCACTACTTTCAATCTAGTACTTCACTGATTGCGTCCTATCAAAGTCCAAATAAACTCGTTCTTCTCCCATATAATGGAGAGAAATTTCAGGGTTCACGAAGTACTAGACCTATGATACCTTCGTATAATGTTACCTTGCATTCTACTACAAATGAAAAATCTAGTTCTCCGCTACGGGAGCGGGACATTTGGCATAAAGTCATTTGGCATAAGGTCGTTTGGCATAAGGTCACTTGGCATAAAGACATTTGGCATAATGGTCATTTGGCATAATGGACATTTGGCATAACCGAATTGCACCCTTCTTTTTTATGCCAAGTGTTCATTATGCCAAATGACCGTTATGCCAAATGACTTTATGCCAAGTGACCTTATGCCAAATGGCCTTATGCCAAATGACTTTATGCCAAATGACACAGACCCCTCCGCTACTGTTGCTATGAGTTACAAGCTACTGTTTATGCAAATATAAACATGAAAAAAATCAGACTCTGCAGGTATCGAATTGAATGATAATTTTCTTCCAACAATTTAACGTTTATTTGATTTATTTTAGGAAAAGGATTATTAGCGGTCGTCAGCCATTCCAACGACTCTCCGGTTACTGATTGATTTATTGACCGAACGCTCCCTGATTATCTGCAGTTGCCTGCCTTTCCGGTCGCTAATCATTCTGGTTGCTGCTTGATCCATCGATAGCTTCTGTCGGGTTGACTTTTGGCCGCACCCCTGCAAAACTCTGGTTTTGCACTAGCCGATGTGCGACCGTTACTGCCCATATCGGCCACTCCTTGATTCTGCTTCAGAAACTCTCTGGCTTGACTACGCTCTACGACCGCGGCTCATTCTCCGATTAACGACAGTTCCTTTTTCTTCCGCATAATAAACCGCTATTTAAGTTGATTCAACTTTTTGCTTTTTTCTTACTTACCTTACCGGTCAGGCTAAGGCCGGGGTGGCCTCTGCTGTACATAGTAGCCGCCTCCATTCCACTCGGTCCATGGCTGTTTGTCTCCAGTTCCGTACTCTGCGTAGGGTCCGCAGATCGTCCTCCACTTGGTCGACCCACCTAGCTCGCTGCGCTCCACGTCTTCTTGTACCGGTCGGATGACTCTCGAGAACCATTTTAGTCGGGTTGCTATCCGACATCCTGATGACGTGACCCGCCCACCGTAGCCTCCCGATTTTCGCGGTATGGACGATGGTTGGTTCTCCCAGCAGCTGATGCAGCTCGTGGTTCATTCGCCTTCTCCAAGTCCCGTCTTCCATCTGCACTCCGCCGTAGATGGTACGCAACACCTTCCGTTCGAAAACTCCAAGGGCGCGTTGGTCCTCTGCACGTAGGGTCCATGTTTCGTGCCCATAGAGGACGACCGGTCTAATCAACGTTTTGTAGATGGTTAACTTCGTGTTACGGCGAACTTTATTCGATCGTAGAGTTCTGCGGAGTCCAAAGTAGGCACGATTTCCTGCCACAATGCGCCTCTGAATTTCTCTGCTGGTGTCGTTGTCGTCGGTCACCAGTGAGCCCAAGTACACGAATTCTTCAACCGCCTCGATTTCATCACCGTCGATATGAATTCGGGGTGGCGGGCGCGTTGATTCCTCCCTGGAGCCCTTTGCCATCATGTACTTTGTCTTCGACACATTAATGACTAATCCGATTCGCCTGGCTTCACTCTTTAGTCGGATGTACGTTTCTGCCATCGTCTCAAATTTACGAGCAATAATATCAATATCATCGGCGAAACCAAGCAGCTGAACGGACTTCGTGAAAATCGTCCCACTCGTGTTTATCCCCGCTCTTCTTATTACACCCTCCAAAGCAATGTTGAACAGCAAGCACGAAAGACCATCACCTTGCCGTAACCCTCTGCGAGATTCGAAGGGACTCGAGAGTGTCCCTGATACTCGAACTACGCACATCACTCGATCCATCGTCGCCTTGATCAACCGTATCAGTTTATCCGGGAATCCGTATTCGTGCATAATCTGCCATAGCTGTTCTCGAACGATTGTATCATACGCCGATTTGAAATCGATGAACAAGTGATGTGTGGGCACGTTGTATTCGCGGCATTTCTGCAACACCTGGCGGATGGCGAACATCTGGTCCGTTGTAGCGCGTTCACCCATGAATCCAGCCTGATATTGCCCCACAAACTCTCTTGCAATCGGTGATAGACGGCGGCATAAAATTTGGGAGAGTATCTTGTAGGCAGCGCTCAGTAGTGTGATCGCGCGGTAGTTTCCGCAATCCAACTTGTCGCCCTTTTTGTAGATGGGACACACGATACCTTCCATCCATTCCTCCGGTAATACTTCCTCCTCCCAAATCTTGGTAATGACCCAGTGTAGTGCTCTCACCAGTGCTTCTCCACCGTATTTTAGAAGCTCGCTTGGTAGTTGATCTGCTCCAGCGGCTTTGTTGTTTTTCAACCGACCTTTTTCTACACCGTGCTTTTTAAATGGGCGCTGGGTACCCGTGTACCCTGTCGGCCACATAAGGGTTAAAAAATAGAAAATTCCGGACACTGTATTGACTGTGGCTAGGACTGTGGCAACACACAAATTTGACATATTGAATTCATTGTTTAACTAGGTTCGTGGTTCGTTGTCATAGGTTACTAAATCACAATGTTAATAAAAATGAGGTACATCAGTCAAATGTCAAACTTGGGTACCGGGGACCAAATGCAGTACTAGAGTTGGTACCCAGTCTGAGCCTGAGTGTTACGACTTTATTTGGACTTTGGTCCTATCGCTCTGTAAGCCATGATTGTTTGAAATGTTTCATGATTTTGCGATTGAAATAATCAAAGATTGCCTTGCTGATCGCGACGTTTAACCAACCACTAACGCTGTTTAGTGAATTCCCATATTATATTGTTGTCGCGGTTGAAACCCGAAGTTTCCCACACCCGACAATCGAATTTTCTCAAAATCCATACGTGAAACCTGTGGGCTGGGCGGAATAGGTTCCAAGTGGACTACGCGTTCGAAGGAAGGAATTAAACGGCAAAAGAAAGTAATTTGTCGGAAACGAATTATAAAAGCACGCGGTACTTGGAAAAGCTTTATTACTGATGACATTGGCGCGAGAGCGCCAGTACTCGAGCACAACGACGACAAAAATTTCTGTCTCTCCCGTTTTCGCATTTTTCTGCCTTTCAAACCGCTTCTAGACAAACTTCTTTACATGCATCACAAAGCTAGGAGTGTACTCTAGCTATTTGTGCAAATAGATTTAAATTATGTATTAAAACAAGTGAGTTATTAGCAGTTGAAAATATTTGACATTTTTCGCAATCACCCGCCTCAGCATGACTGCTCATAAATATTCTCGTGGGGAAGCGAAAACCATCAAGCGTCTGCTTGACTGCCGTCGGCGCGGCGTCTGATGGTATTGGTGCTGCCGTTGTTTTGTTTTTATTTTACTGCCTGTATCGATGAACGGTAAGCAGAAAAAAGTCTCATTCTCATGCCTGCTCCTAACACTCCTCCTCAACGGTCAGCCCTCTGAAGTCCTAATCCGAGTGACGTTGAAAACCGATGATGTTTCACGGCTCCAAGTGGCTTCGTTAGCAAGTCGGCTTTCATCTCGTCGGTTTGACAGTACTCCAATTTTACGGTTCCTCGCTCACACAGGTCTTTGATGAAGCAGCGTTTTGTTTCCACGTGTTTGGATCTCTTGCTGATCCTCGCTGATTGCGCGAAAGCGAGACAGCCCTGATTGTCTTCGCGGACTGTTGTCGCAGTAGTCTCCTTCTCGCCTAAATCGTTCAACAAACGCCTCATCCAAAGAATCTCCTGGCACGTCTCCCCCAACGCAATAAATTCCGCCTCCATGGAGGAGAGGCTAACGCAGTCCTGGCGACGGCTCGTCCACGACACGGCGCCACCAGCAAAGAACACTACAGAACCAGTCATTGATTTCCGGGTCCCTGGGTCTCCAGCCCAGTCCGCGTCCGAGTACGCAACTAGATTGTTGGTCTCTGCTCCTCCCAGCTTCAGTTTCCAATCGGCAGTACCTTTTAGGTACCGGACCACCCGCTTGGCGGCCGTCCAATCGCTCTCCGTAGGCGCAGCAAACTTTCTGCCCAAAATCGACGCGCTGGCAGCAATGTCGGGTCTTGCACACACTGCCACGTACATCAGCGCCCCGACGACGCTTCGATATTTGGTACTGTCTTCCATCACGTTGCTGTCCGTTGAACTCTTGAGGAAGCCCTGGTCCATGGGCGTCTTCGTAACTTTCGCATTCTCCAATCCAACTTTATTGACAAGCTGCTCGATGTAGCGCTGCACACCCATGCTGTAGACTCCGTCAGGCCCACGCTGCAGTTCCAGTCCCAAAAAATTCTTCGCTTCGCCGAGCCAGCAAACCTCGAAGTGTTTCCTAAGAGCTTCGTAGACACGCCTTATCTCCGCTTCACTTGCGCAAGCGACAAGCAGATCGTCGACATATACGATGAGGTAGATCCGGACTCCATTTCTAATAGCAGTGAACAGACAAGGATCGGCCGAGTTCGCGACAAATCCCATGCTCTTCAACACACCGAACAACTTTTGGTTCCAGCATCTAGCGGATTGTTTTAGTCCGTAAATGCTTCTTCTCAATCTGCACACTTTCTCCTCCTGGCCGCGCACTGCATATCCGGGCGGTTGGCGCATGTACACCTCTTCATCAATGTCGCCATACAAATACGCCGTCTTTACGTCCATGTGCCGCAAAAGTAGTCCGTCGCGTCCGGCCAGTGCCAAAAGTGTCCGCAAGGTGGCATGTCGAGTAACAGGGGCAAAGACTTCGTCAAAGTTCACACCGTACCGCTGCGAATAGCCTTGGGCTATGATGCGCGCCTTGAAACGTGTCACTTCACCCACTTCGTTCTGTTTCGCCTTGAATACCCAGCGACTGCCCACAATTTTCTTGCCGGCTGGCAAGTCGACTAGGTCCCAAGTTCCGTTCACCATGTGCGAATGGTATTCGTCGTCCATCGCACTTCTCCAGGATCTCGATTCAGAAGACTTCATCGCTTCGTTGAAGGTCGTTGGTTCCACCACTACTAAGGTAGCTACACCCACGTCGTAGTCCTCCAAGTGCTTCGGCAACTTGCCGCGATTCCTTCGCGTTGATGGACCAGCTTCGGGAACACGCTCTGGAACATCTTCAAGATCGTCCGACTCTTCGGGTGGCTCCGTCTTGATCGCCAGAGGCTCTGCTCCGGAAAGACCGGAAGCATTCATGTCGTAGAACTGCTCACTCTGCTCTTCACTGTCCGCATCCTCGCTGACATCGTCCTCGGGTTCAACAATCTCCTGCTGCTGAACCGCGCGCTCCGACTCCTGCAGCGGAATCCAGTTCACCTCGTCGTCCATTGGGTCCGGTACAGCTCTCCGTTGGTGCTGAGGCATGGTTTCCTCCTCCTCAAGCTCCAGAAACTTGGCGTCGCGGCTAATCGTCACCTTCTCCGTCTCGAGGTCCACGAAACGGTAGCCCTTATGCTGTTCGGAATAGCCAATGAATGTCATTTTTCGTGCCTTACTGTCGAACTTTCCACGCTTCGAGTCCGGAACATGAACCCAGGTCTTGCAACCGAACACCTTGAGGTAATTCAGGTTGGGTTTCCGCCCAAACCACTTCTCGAACGGCGTGCAACTAACCGATCGTGACGGCAACCGGTTTTGCAAGTGGGCGGCCGCCATCACGGCCTCACCCCAATACTTTATCTCCAGCTTGGCATCGATGAGCATGGCGGTTGCCATCTCCTGCAGGTAGCGGTTTCTTCTTTCGGCGACTCCGTTTTGTTGAGGAGTGTAGGCGGTTGTGTATTCCGCCTTCCGCCTTTATACCCTCCCGCACAAAGAAACTCTGCAAGCGCTCATTGCAGTACTCGCCGCCGCTATCTGACCTCACTACCTTTGGTTTCCTCCCGAAAAGTGTTTCCACGTACCTGACATACTCCATCAGCTTATCCGGGGCCTCAGACTTCTTGGTCAACAGGTACACAACAGCATACCTGCTGTGATCGTCGATGACAGTCATGAGAAAACGGTTGCCGCTCGGTGTGGGTGTACGCATCGGACCGCACAAGTCTGTGTGCACCAGGTCCAACACGTCCGACGTCTTCTTCGCTGCTGTCTTCGGAATCGGCGTTCTCGAGAGCTTTCCTTCGATGCACGGTTCGCAAGTCAAGCGAATCCCGCAGTCCTTGACCACCACTCCATCGCAGAGGTTCTCCTTGACCATCTTCTCCACGGCTGCCGGGTCCCGATGACCGAACCTTCGGTGCCATTGGTGTTGGCACGACTCATTGTGCTGCTTGCACTGCGCTTCCATCGCGGACTCCGAAATCCTCAAGATGAACAAGCTTCCACTACGGTCACCTGTGGCGACAACTTTGCCAGCGTTGTTGGCGATCTCACAGCCCTTCTGCATGAATGCAACGGAAAAACCTCTCTCGGTCAACTGTGCCACCGATAGCAGGCTGCTGTTCAGCGTTGGCACGTACAGGACGTCTGTCAGGGTAATTTCCGTCACGCCGCCACATCCACTCACACCGCTCAATCTGCAGTCACCCGATCCCAGTGACTTCACTGTGGTGCCATTCGCGAGGACCACGTTTGGAGTTCCGTTCTCCACGAACGATGTGTACAGCGACCTTTGATTCGTCATGTGTCGGCTAGCGCCGCTGTCGACCACCCAGCGGCTCTCGGGATGCTCGTCTCCAACAAGGAATAGAACCACACTCGAATGTTCCGTGGTAGCTTGCTTCGCCTTCGGGTTGCCCTTCTGTTTTTCGCGAGGTTTCTCCTCGCCGCTTTACTTCTGCAGGTACAGACGGCAGTTTCGTCGCAGGTGTCCCTTTTTCTTGCAGAAAAAGCATACTTTCTCTGCCGCTGCTGCACCTCCGCCGCTGCTAGTCTTCGCCTGGCTCTTCATGGCCCTTGCTTCTCCGGAAGATCCACCGGCGCGCTCCCTGCGCCGCTCGTATTCATCGAGCAGTTTGGACTTCACATATTCCACCGTCAATTCATCGTCCGGGCGACTTTCGAGCGCCGTCGCAAGTCCCCAGTAGGATTCAGGAAGGCCCCGCAGCATCATCGCAATCTTCATGGAGGTGTCCATATCGTGGCCGGCACTTTCCATTCGATCGAATAGGGCCTCTATCTCGAACAGGTGGCTCTCAAGGTCTCCTTCGCGCAGGTTCAGGTTACAGAGTCGTCTCAGCAGCGTTACTCTCGAGGTCACTGTGATCTTCTCGTGATGCTTCTGCAGCTGGTCGCAAAATTCACGGGCACTCGCTGCCGTCTTCACGAGGTTGTACTGGCTGTCCTCTATGCACAACCCCATGGTAGCCTTCGCCTTCCGGTCGTCTCGCGTCCACTGTGCTGTTTCCGGCTCCGGTTTGATGGAATCGATCACATACCAGAGCTCCTCTCTGGTGAGCAGCATTTCCATTCTAAACTTCCAGGATTGCCAGTTCTGGTTGTTTAGTTTGGAAAATTTATTGATCGCATCCATGCTGCTGCACTCGCCTTGGCACTCGCGACGACGATGACGACGATAACGTAAACAAACTTTTCCGGACCGACCGAAGAACACTTTCGAAACGAAATTTTCGCACGAAAAAACGCAATTCCTTCGCTACTTCCACTGGGCCCATAACCTGTGGGCTGGGCGGAATGAGCCATTTTACGAGACGTTTCGGATCAGCTGATCGCTCATTTCATGAATGAAAATTTGACAGGAGGTTGCGCCCAAGCCCATGAGTGTTAATATCAATATCAACACTGTTGTCGTTTCTGTGAAATCCACCAATTGCTCCTAACAATCACCCAGCATACTGTACACTCTGAACACACAACCGACTGCTTGGCGCGCCTACTGAGGACTGTCGGGTGCTTGAGTGGGTAGAGTCTATCATCATAATAACAATGACAGCTGCTGTCTAGGCTGGCCCAAACCATAGGCTGGCCCACACCACACATCTCCCCTCTTCTCTCATGTAAAAAAACAATTGCTAAAAATTGTCAATTATTGAGAAAAAATGCCACATTTTTGCACGGCAACAGACATGCTGAATCATTTAGCAAAAAGTAATTCCTGACATCACATAAAAAATGCTTCAAAGTTCTGCTCAACATGAAACAATACCTATTTATATGAATTTTTTGACATGCTTACACTCCCGATCTTTTGCGAAAGAATTTTTTTTTTATTTTTGGCAAAAGGAACACACCACCTTTCTTTACACGGTTTCTCATATCACCACTGTCAAAATAAACATGATATCCTACTTCGGTTCATACATCTTTCGTGCAGTTGCTATTGCCACGAGAGCAACTGACATCAGTGCAGCCAGACGCTATGGCGTCATATTTTCGATTCCCTTTTAGTGACAGAAACATCATAATCTATTTTACGAAACGACAATAGTGTTGATATTGATTTCAACACTTACGGGCTACGACGCGACCTCCTGTCAAATTTCATCAATGAAATGAGCCATCAGCTGATCCGAAACGTCTCGTAAAATGGCTCATTGTTCCATAGGTGGCCATCCCAAGCTACACTTTTTCTTTAGACTTAACTCATTTAACGCATAGTTATCCCGAGAAACATGCAATTTCTTTTCGTACTGCGTGACCATCTCAAGCTTCACGCGAATTCACCTTTTTCTTTGGCTGAATTCATTCAATGCATGGTCATCCCGAGCAACATGCAATTTCTTTTCGTTATACGTGGTCGTTCCGAACTACACGCGAATTCACCTTTCCCTTTGGCTGAACTCATTCAATGCATGGTCATCCCGAGCAACATGCAATTTCTTTTCGTTATGCGTGGTCGTCCCGAACTACACGCGAATTCACCTTTTCCTTTGGTTGAATTCATTTATTGCATGGTCATCCCGAGCAACATTCAATTTCTTTTCGTTATGCGTAGTCGTCCCGAACTACACGCGAATTCACCTTTTCCTTTGGCTGAATTCATTCAATGCATGGTCATCCCGAGCAACATGCAATTTCTTGTCGTTATGCGTGGTCGTCCCGAACTACACGCGAATTCATCTTTCCCTTTGGCTGAATTCATTCCATGCTTTACGGTAAAATTTTTAACCACGACTGAAAATTCTAGCAGCGAAACAAACCCATGTATACTAAAACTGATGGGAACATATTGTGGTGGGACATTTTTTTTTCTGGGGGTTGAATACGGTGTAACGTGAAAAAAATGCAATAAGTCGTAACAATAATTTGCTTCACCAACAAAAGTAAATAGTATAGAGCATAGCAATAGCAATAGCAAATAACAATTTGTAAATTCCTTGTAGAACAATATTTTCATGAAAGTTTCCCTCTTGAGTTTAATGTGCAATCTGATGTGTAATGTGTTCATCTGTTTGTTTACAGTTTGAGGACGTCGAGATGACGATGCCGCCGTCGGACCATTTTTTTTTAGTTTTCGATATTAACTTCACATGAGATAACTTTGCAAGCTTGCTCTCAGCAAGCCGCGACTTTGATTTGTTGGTGCGAAGATAATAATTACAAAATACACACTTGCAGAATTCTGTTTTATATTCGCTGAGTGGAATAGTTTTGACCGAGGTTTTGACGCTTCGGCGGACCAAGCCACCACACTTTCTCCTTCATTAATTTTCATTATTCCACAGATTGTGTGGCATTTTAACACAGGTACAAAAACAGACGTCATCAGTTGCGACTGTTTATATAACCAACACAAACACGTATGATTAGCCCCTTTTTCACCATTGACCAATCCAAATGCCTGTGTGGTAGTGATTTGTGTTCAAAATCCCCGTATTAGGAATTTATAAGAACTGTCAAAACATCTTTCGTTCTCCCGTATATGCATAGGCTTGCATAAGGTATCGTGAGATTAAATTTGGAGAATTCAATTGTTTCTACCAGCAACCTTAGCCTACCTTACCTTACGTTACAAAAAGCGAACCGATCACGCCAAACGCTCCTCGCATTTTTCATCGGGGATGGTGAGAGCACGTCGAATTCGAACAAACCACACCTACCCTTCGTCTATCGAGCGGGCCGATCTAAATACCGCAATGCGAAATCGCGGGCCAACCCGCACACATCACACCGTCCAAACAAGATTCGATCATGCACGAGCAGCACTGCTAGTGCCAGCCGACACCAACACATCCACAAAAACTGAGCAGCTGGCTCACCCTGCTGCTTTCATCCCTCCTGCTTTTCACGACCAAGCCGCACACGCACCATTTCTTTCGGTTTCGGATGCGCTTACTTTTTATCCGATTCACTTTTGTTTTTATTGAACTTTTCACTGCACCCACTTCACTGAACTTACACAAACATCACACTCCCGGGCAAAGCAGTTATGCTGGGTGATTTGTTTGAAACATTTTGAAATTTTTAATCCAAAACCTGGCAGGTTCGCCAATGTGAAATCCACCAATTGCTCCTAACAATCACCCAGCATACTGTACACTCTGAACACACAACCGACTGCTTGGCGCGCCTACTGAGGACTGTCGGGTGCTTGAGTGGGTAGAGTCTATCATCATAATAACAATGACAGCTGCTGTCTAGGCTGGCCCAAACCATAGGCTGGCCCACACCACACAGTTTCGTAAAATAGACTATAGGTTCCAAGGTCCCTGGTTCCAAGTGGACTACGCGTTCGAAGGAAGGAATTAAACGGCAAAAGAAAGTAATTTGTCGGAAACGAATTATAAAAGCACGCGGTACTTGGAAAAGCTTTATTACTGATGACATTTGCAAAACAAGGTTAATTCAGGTTAGTTCAGGTATGCTCAGTTATAGGGCACTGCACGAAATCCTCTCCTTCTCTTTCACTCTTACAGAAGTTTTGTAAACAACAAGGCCAAGAAACGTCAAAATCCCATACAAATTCAAAACAGTGCAGTGGCCTATATCGGACGTTTAGTTAAAACAGCAAGCGAGTAAAGGAAAACACCGTTTTAATTCATCAACTGTAACTGATTCTTCCGTTCGCCCTTAAGTGATTGGTGGGTAAAACCGGGGTGGGTGGAATTTGAAACATTCCAAACACGAAACAATCTTTTGATTCAGTGTAGGCCATTTTTGACAGCAGCAGTGTCACTGTGACACATCTGTCATGAGAAAGTCTTGTGTACACGGAGAAACTGAAAAACTCAAAATTAGGTACTTTTAAACTCAATTTTGAGTTCTTTTTCATCTCCCTTTTCATGCGCTCTTTCTGTTGTTGTCAGAGAGTGAAGAGAGAAACAGCCCAACTTTTGCAGTTCCGTGCGTCAAGCCAACGCTGAGTTTCTAGCACAGTACTCAAATTTGAGTGAATACAACTTAGTCAAAATTTCGGTTGGGTGGAAAAAACTTAAAATTAGGTATTTTTTTCACATGGAAGCAAGCGGGAACAACCCAACAAAAACATCGATTCCATCAACTCAAAATTGGCTTGACGCACGCAACCCCGAAGTTGGGTGGAAAGAACTCACTTTTGGGTAGTTTCGTCTCTCCGTGTACGTGATCAGCGAGGTTAGTTGAAAAGTGGAAATCGCACTTTAGGAGCATTGTGAACAATGGCAAACGGAATATCTCCTGCTTTGGCTAGTAAGTATCGGGTTTTAACTCAGTATTAGATTTGCAGACGAAAAACAAATTGATAAGGTTTGTGGAGATGTGAAAATCTGGTTAAAATATTGCAATAAATGGTGGAAAACTTCGATCGAAAAAATCAAGCAAGGTTGACGTCATTGTTTTTCTTCTGCATCTCGAGCATCGGAAAACCGCAGGCAGATTGTTTATGGTTTTTGATTTTCTCATGTTTCTATTTCCAGTTCGCTCCTCCACCGGAGTGGAAGTATGGAAGTCGGACGCTTTCAGAGCTCCGTATGTTCCGGACTCCGGATTTGCTCGAGATGAGAGCAAATTGTGTCGTGCTATTGTTTATAGCCCTAATGGTCGATTTCTGGCGTGGGCAAACGGGACCACGGTGCAGATCTGCACGGTTCCCGACTGGAAGGTGGTGCACAAGCTTCCGCGACCGAAAGCATTCTACCTCAAATTTTCACCAGGTAGCACGTACCTGATGACGTGGGAACCCTACACGGAGAACCCGAAGGACGAGGTTAAGGAAAAGCCCAATCTGTTTCTGTACGATGTGGCCAGCGGGAAGGAGGTGTACTCCATCATCCAGAAGCGCCATGCCGATTGGCAGATGCATTGGGCTGCTGACGAGAGCCTGGCTGCCGTGCTGGTCGGCGGAGAAGTTCTGTTCTACGAGGTAAAGCCAAAGGCGGACTTTCCGACGAAGCCTACGAAGCGTTTGGGAGGGGCGAGGAATGGTGGCGTGTCGGTGTCCCCCGGTCCAAGCCCACCGTACGTGGCGTTCTATGTGCCGGGCACCAAGGGAGCGCCGTCGATGTGTCGCCTTTTCCGCTATCCTAACCTTGAGGCGAACCAACCGATTGCATCCAAGAGTTTCTTCCAGGTGAGTTTTGTATTCATTACCCAAATGTTGCATAGTTACTTACATAAATTCCGTTACCTCTCTTTCAGGCCGACAAGGTGGAAATGCTGTGGAATCAAAAAGGAACCGGTGTGCTGCTGTTGACCAGCACCGACGTCGATCAGACCGGTCAGTCCTACTACGGCAAGCAGGCACTTCACTTCATGACCGTAAAGGGCGACTCGTTTGCCGTTCAACTCAACACTGAAGGATCGTTACATGCCGTGGCCTGGAGCCCTCGGTCAACTGAATTTTGCGTTGTGTACGGATTCATGCCGGCCAAGGCGACGTTGTACAACTTGAAGTGTGACGTCGTCTTCGAGTTTGGAACCGGAAACAGAAACTCCATCTATTACAACGAGTTTGGAAATTTGCTGGTATTTGGTGGCTTCGGAAATTTGACCGGTTACGTCGAAGTCTGGGACCTCAACAAAAAGAAGCAGATCGCTGAACTCAAGGCTCCGGATACAACACTGCTGGAATGGAGTCCAGTTGGAGATGTGTTCCTGACGGCGACAACTGCTCCGAGGTTGAGAATGTCCAACGGTTTCAAAATCTGGCACCACACCGGTGCTCTTCTGCATGAGACTCATTGGCCAGAAAAGCAGGAACTGCTGGAAGTTGTCTGGCAGAAATATGCCTCGGGTGTTCTGAAAGAGAACACGGTGTCCAATGAAAAAATCGAAGGAATTGCATCGAAAACTCCTCAGGCTAGCAAGCAGAAGTACGTTCCGCCAGGAATGCGGAACAGCATAAGCGCCGGAAGTGGAGAAACGGCTAGCAGTGCTGCCTCTGCTCGGGCCCCGATCCCGGGTCTTCCGCCTGGTTATCGCTCAAGCGTACAACAAGCCAAGGACAAAAAGCAGAAAAACAAGAACAAACCGAAAGCGAACGACGGAACTGCCGGTCAAGCAAACCAGAACAACAAAACCGCCAACGGAACGCAAAACAACCGGGCCGCATCCGCCGGAAACGGAGCTTCCACCGGAACAAATCAAGAGAAAAAATCCCGCCCAAAAACGGCTCCCAATCCGAATCCCAATCCTGCTCAGGAAGAGAATGGAAGCCCACCGGCAGCACCAAAACCGGCGGCAACCCAGAAGGGAAGCGGTGATCCAGAAAAGGACAAAAAGATCAAGAGCATCAACAAAAAACTCAAGGACATCAAACTCCTGAAGGAAAAGAACGAACGCGGAGAAAAACTGGAGCAGACTCAGATCATCAAGATGAACTCGGAAGCGGAACTCATCAAGGAACTGAAAGCTTTGAAAACGTCGTAAATTTTAGATTTTTATTTCTGTTCTTGCAATGCTAGTTCACTGCTCTTTGAAATGAACAATGACTCTTAACACCCCCACCTCCCCATTTCTGTTCCTCCTCGATGGATGTTTGAATATGATCCAGACCAAAGCATATTTTGACAAGCATCCCCTCTTCAATCTCAAGTTCAGGATAGTGAAATTCAAAACCCCTAACTATTGCATTTGTAAACTAAGAAAATGAGTCTCTTCTGTTCAACAAAAAAAAACCGGATATTTTCGAGCGTCGTCTATTTTTTGAGAGTTGGTAATTTAGCATGAGAACGCTGCTGTTTGTGTACTACCCTGCAGATGCAGCAGCAACTACAATTGTAAACGAAAGACTTACACTCAGATGAAAAAAAAACAAGAAAAAACGTACAGCGAATAAGGAAATTACAAAAAATAGCTGCATTGTAAAAATATTAGTAGTATCATCAGCCAGATTATCGGAGAAAATTTTACCAATAAAATCTCTACAGCGGGACTTGATGTGTTGAGATAATTGCGATGACAGCATCCTTTCTCGGAAACATTCAAAATATAGTTACAGAAGAATGTTTCTGTTATTGCAGAGAAGCATGGAACTTGGAGAACTTATCAGGTGATGTTTTGGTGGGTTCACGAGAAAAGAGCTGCGCGATCTTTTGCGTTCCAGGTAGTTCCAATGTGTTCTAGGGGATTTCACGGACGTTCCACGGAGTTTCAAAGGATTTCAGAAGCGTTTGAGAAGTTTTTGGGAGCGTTCAAGTGGTTTTCAGGGGTGTCGTTCCAAGAGGTTTTAGAGGGTTTCCGGGGGATCCCATGGGATTCTTGGGGTTAAAGTCCCCAAATCTCCTCAAGCGTCTTGAAAACCCGATGAACCCTTCCTGAAACTTTTTTGAGAGCATCCTAAAACCTTCCGAACCCACTTCTAGACCCTCTGAAATCCCCTACAACCGTTTGAAGAAGATTCTAAATATGTTTCCGAAAGTATCGCTAAAGAAATTTCAGAAGAAATTAAAAAAAAACTTAAGAAAATTCTAAATGAATTCCAGTAAAAAATCTAAAAACAGGAGTATTTTAAGAATCTATTGATGGATTTTCTGAAGAAACTCCGGGAGGAACACATGAAGAAACACCTGGAAACCTCTGGTGGAATGCCTAATAAAACATTTTGAGATATTTTTGGAAAAAAAAATCCTAGAGAAATCTTGTAATAAAAATTCTAAACATTTTTTCAAATAAAATTCTGGAGCAATCCATGGAGAAATTCCTAGAGGTACGCTTGGAGAAGAAATCCCAGAGGAATTTCTGAAAAAAAATGCATTGAGGTATACCTACACTACCCGTCATAAGTACGGACTCACAAAAAGTATTGCAACAATATTGCATCACCCTGACTCACCTCGGTATCTCCAAAACCTGAGGACTTACAAAGATGTTGTCTTCAGCAAAGTTATTCAGGAGCCCAAAACCAACAACTTTCCTGAAGGCGGCATTTTTGTAGGTTATCTGGCTTTAGAGATATCGAGGTGAGTCAGGGTGATGCAATATTGTTGCAATACTTTTTGTGAGTCCGTACTTATGACGGGTAGTGTATGTGCACTGCGTATGATCGCATAGTTGACGTAACCACCATTGGCAATGACAGCATACACAAGCTAATATCTAGCAATTGTAAACATTTGGGATCAATTTTATTCAACAGAGTAGTACAAGATTCAATCCTTAGTTAGTTGTTAACGGGTTAAGAATCTTGAATTTCGTATTGTTTATTGATAAAATTTGAAAAGAGTGTTGAAAACTACAGTGGCGCTTACGTCAACTATGCGAATATGAACAGTATAGTGAATATGTGGGAGAATGTCTTCCAGCCTTTCCATAAGAATTCTTATGAGAATCTCTGATAGAATCTGTAGAAACATTTCTGGTGGAATCCTTGGAGAATTTTTTTAAACCTTTTTTAAGAAAGCACGGAGAGAAATCAGTCTAGTTTGAATCAACCAAAATTTTGGTTGGCGTTCAAAATCTGATTTTTATTACTCCAACGTAAACAAATGTTTCATTCTAGGTTGGGGTTTCTTTCGAAACAAATGATTTTTAAAAGTACATTTTACCTGAATGATTTGCTTCCTCCAAAGTCATGTTTGCTTTGATTCAAACTAAGATTGCACCCTTTATCAACCGCTAGCATGTTTGCTTTTACCAAAAGATAGGTTGGTGAAAATGGTTCGTCGTTGACAAAACCAAACTAGACCTTAGGTTGGATTACATCAAGATGTTAATTGAAAATAACCTAAAACTTTGTTTGGGTGGAAATCAACCTAAAAAATGGTTCGAAGCAAACTAAGTTATTAGTTTGTCCACATCACTGGGTGTTGCGCAGCTGTACTCCTCCTACTTGCTTGTATTGTGGTCAGCTGCTGCTTGCTCCGCTTCAGTTTTCAGATCGTTGGCATGTGCGCCTTGAAAGTGCAATTGGTTACTAACTGCAATGGGTCCGTAGAATTGCATCCGGGAGACAAATTTGAGGCAACATAAACATCAATAGTGTACGGGTAAGTTTCATTCATATGTAGTTCAATTGTATTTTTTCTAAATCATTACCAAAATGCCGATTTTAGATTGACGCACTGTTCGAGCTTCTGCGTCTCACCACAAAGCAATTACTCAACGTTACGACCGGATTTTCTGTATGCGTAAGCGAAATTGAGGACACCCAACGATGTTTTTTTGTGAAGGTAGACCATTCTGACCAGATTCTGACCCTTACGGAAGTTGAAGAAATCAGGAAGAAATAGATATATGTGTGATACGAAAAATGTAAGCTAAATATGGTAAGAAGTAAAAATGTTCTGAGAATAAAAAATGTTGATACGTTCAATTGTTTATTGTTTCTTTTGTACATTATTTTCTATAAAAATGAAGAGAGCAAGAAGGAAGGGGAGGGTTCAGGAATTATAAACAAAGTAATTTCAATGAATTCATTGTTTAATTTGAACTATTGCGTTTGTTTGTTTCGAACCATTATTTGTTAAATTGAAACTAAGCAATTTGGCTGAAATAACAAATGTTTTAGTTTGTTATGAGAGCTGTCAAAATGGAACGACCAATATAATGGTAAATTTAAACAAAATTTGGTTGCATTCAGCTGTTGAACCCTCAAATCAATTACCTAGTATTTTAGTTTGCTTCAACGAACGCCAGCAGTCGAATGAAGCTAAGATTTTGTTTGTGCAAAAATCAACCTTGAAATTTGGTTGAATCGTGCTAAGTTTTGTTTGTATTTATCAAATATTTTTCTCCGTGTAGCCTTAGAGGAATTTCTGGAAGAGAAATGTCTTGAAGGAATATATAAAAGAATGTGAAGAAATCTTGAGAATTTCCTTTATAGGTAATCTCTAGTGGAATTTCTAAAGCAATCTGGAGAAAATTATATATAAGGCTTATGAGGAAATTTTGAAGGAGTTCTGAAATCCTGATTCTTAATGTATCCGTGAAACTTATTCTAAAAAAAGTCCATGGAGTGTTTTTGAGAAAGTTCATTGAAGGTTTTCTAGACCCTTAGAGAAGTTTCTATAAGAATCCCTGCAGAAAGTTCCCGAATGCATCTCACATTTTTTTTTAAAGAGTCCCTGGAGGAATTTCTAAAAAAAAATCCGAGGGAGGTTTTCTGACATATACATGGTGCGTGAGATATTTTTGCACTAAATCATATCGTAATCATAAAACACGTTTTAACAATAATTCGACAATAGATCTATTCTAAATGATTTTTTCGCGAACAATTGTGATTATTTCAATGATTTATAGGGTGTCCCAGAAAGTATGGGCACAACTTTGTATAGCGAAAATACAATAATTTTCTTAACAAACAACAATTTTTATATTTTTGTATTTTTATTCAGAATATTTTAATTGAGTCCTGTAAAGAGTTTAGAGATTAAAAAGGGTTTTTGTATGCAGAATGTTTAAAATGAAAAAAAAAAACATCTTTTAAAACTTCTGCACAAACTACTTTTTTACGGTTTTGCCAAATATCCAAATTCGAAACATTTATTTCAATTTTTTTCACATGATACATTCGAAAACATGTTTCCTTAGATGGTTGATTGATTTTTTTTATAAAAATATGTTTTGCCTGTGCGTACGGGTATTTCAGAATTTTGAGAAAACTGAAAAAAATCACCTTCTCTATTTCTGGATGAGACATGCCCACAGACATTCGAGTTTTGAAACATGTTCTGACGAGAATAAAATTAATTCAATTTTCACTTTATAAAGCTGAAGCATTTATTTTACTTATAGTGAAATAAAAATGTATTTTTTTCCATGTTGTTATACGTATTCAGAAGCTTGTTTTCAACTATAAGAAAAACGGGTTTTCAAAAATATCGGTTTTGGTGTTTCAATTTATTTTTCAGGTCCAAAAGTATAAGTTTTCAATTAAAACAAAGGGTTGTATAATAGATACGCATGTAGAAATACACGGATATATTTTTTTAAATTTTTATCGAGCTTAATTTCATGCGTAGAAAACAATTAGTTAAGCGATGTTTTTGAAAAATATACCAATTTGTGCAGAAGTTTTAAAAGGTCTTTCAGGGAATGTTCTACCGCATTCAAACGAAGTATGAAATGCAAGTTTTAATAATTGGCATTTGATGTTGATATATTAAGGCAGGATATGTGTGAAAATAAAGTTTGTTTATGCATCCATTCCCAAATGGCAGAGCTGCAAAGTTGTGCCCATACTTTCTGGGACACCCTATGGGAAGAAAAAAGTGGTCCTAATATCGATAACCTTTTTTGTACGATCCTGAGAACCGCTGCAAGTCCGTTTTAGTTTTGTTCTCTATATTTTGGTCAACAATTGTGTTATTTTAGGTAAAACTAGAATATTTTGTTGTACGAGGAGCTCCAATGGTATCATCGTTATGTGTGCCGTTCAAAAAATATCCCATACGTCTGAAGTTTATATGATAAAATTGGTACAAATATGTGCAGGAATGGCATAGTTTTAGTTTTCTGCCACTAGATGGCACTGGAAGCGTTCAATAACCCTTATTTTTAGTATTATTATAGGGAATTCTATGCGGAACATCTTTGTTGAAGACCGCTAAGTGATCCGATGCTTGCTAAAAAAAGTTGTATCCTAGACTTAGTGTATCGAAAAAACAACCAGTTTTTATTGATGCTATTCGATAATGTATTAAAATGACCACGTCAAAATTATTTAAATTATAATTTTTGAAGCATATCTGTATCATTACGTCTCGTGTATCATTATCGGGCTTTAGTTTAGTTCAGTTTTATTTCTTACCAAAAATTTAGAAAGAGGGAAAGCCCCTTTGAGTGATTTCCTTTTTCTCTTTATGAAATCGTTCTTAAAAAGGCATAAAACCTCTTTATCTTTTCACAAAACATTTACAAAGGTAATATAATAACTTATAATAAAGGCATTGCAGAGCCAAATCTTGAAAATGGGCCAAAATCCTAATCTTGAATGAAAATGTCATCTACCGCTGAAATATCTTGTAAACTCTGAAACGAAAGATTTAGAAAAAAAAAAGGAATACCATGCTATGTAGGAAATGTCATTCAAAAATCTATAAAGTATTTTCATCAAACAAAGATTTTTGCTTTCCAAAATATCGCGAACAGATTCTGGAACCCTGTGATGATGTATCCTAATATCACCAATAAATGTAGTTCTAGGTACAACATATCTAGAACAATTAAAAACAATATTGTCAATATCCTCATAGGTTGAGCAAAAATCACATAAATTTGAATCTTTTATATCAATACGATATAATGATTAGACATAAGTCTCGAAAATGTACAAATGAAGTTTCGTCCAACAAATAAATTTTTAAACCATAAATTTTGATTGACTATGGGTCAAATGGAATGACACCAACGTCCCTTATCACTAGAATCCCATAAATATTGCCAACTTATTAACGACTCAAATATTCAGATGAAGCAATTTGTCGACGATATTCAACCCAGTTACGAACACCTAGTTTGGCTAAAGCATCAGCTTGCTCATTACCATAAATATTAGAATGAGCAGGAACCCACACAAATTTGATAACAAAACCCTGAAGATGTAAATTATATAGTTCTTCTTTCAACTTCAAAATCATATGATGCGTATTAAAATTAAAATTAATGGATTTGATAGCATTCAAACAACCTAAACTATCTGAACATATAACAAAACATGTTTGGCGATAAATTTTTGATCAAAGTACATGTATAATATAATGCAGTTAATTCAGCAATGAAAATTGAGCAAGGAGATTGTAGTTTGAAAAAATATGTAGAAGAATAATTGTTAATACCAAATCCAGCTACATTTTGGATTAATGATCCATCAGAAAAGTAAAATTGATTAGGGTCCAAGCCAACAAATTTACGTTGAAATAAAATAGGTGCAAAACGAGGATATTCATAATTTGGAATTTGTTTTAGTTCATGATAAAAGGACAAGTCAACTAGTGGATTAAATGAATGACATAAGGGAACCGAACTTGGTATGATATTTACCGAAGAACAATAATTAAAAGAATCTTAAATTCTACAAGTAGGATTTATTTCAGATAAGTATTTTAAAATATTAACTACTGGATGATTATTATTGAAGCATTGCAACAAAAATTTCGATCAAAAAAACGATCAAATCTGACTATACATGTCAATGGTTGCTACTCCGTTATTGATCTGAGCTGGTACCAATTGCACTGAGATCCAAAAGAATAAGGGCTGGGACACTCCACTTATTCTCAAAGTGCAATTCTAGCAGGTCATACATTTTTGGATCAATACCGGCGCCGGCCACGTCCTTATAGTCAGTTGGGAAGGGAAAGGAATGTTAGAGTGTGCTGGTTGTTGCTACTAAAGACCGAGATCACCTCTGCATCCCCACATCCAGCACGGACTGGGGTATTTGTTAGACGGAAAGGATGGGAGATCTGGGAGTCACCGTTGGGTCGGTGATGCGATCCATGGATAGGGAGTTATTTATAGTGTTCGTAAGGTGATAGATTGTGTGGTGAATGAGGTGAATATGGTCAAGCGGCACAGCACGCTTTGGTTGCATAACTTGTAGGCGTTAATATACACTGTGCTGTGAGTGGAAATTGGAAGGAAGGGAAACGACTTTTTTCCAATTCGTTTCTGGTTCCAGCGATAGCTATGAACATATGAAAATATATGAGTTGTATACGTAGAGAAGAGAGAGAGGGAGAGAGATAGAGAGAGATAAAGTGGATAGAAAGATACAAAGTAGGATGAAAAGGGACGGGCCAGGGATTGAACCCATGACCTTCTGCATACGAATCAGAAACGGTAGCCACTAGACCACCAAGCCCGTATTGCAGCATTGCAACAAAAATTTGTTATTTAATTCATTGAAACGAATTTTATTATCGGGCTTTTACACATTACATTTTACTGATTTCGTCTTATTTACACAACAAATAGTAGAACCCGAAATGTTACTGGGTGCGCAAACTTCTGGAGGAATTCCTAGTGGAATTTTTAGATAAATTAAAAGTTGTGTGAATTTCGGATAACCCCTGTACAACTTTTTCTCTGGAGGAATTATTGCTCAAATTTATGAATATTTTTTTGAAAAGAATTGAGTAATTTTAGGAGTAAATTCTGCAAAACAAAGAATACTTTGTGGAATTTGTAGAATTTCTAAATAAATCCCTGTAGGAAATTCCGGAAGGAATCCATAAAAGAATCCGTGAGGGATTTTTTTTGGCGAATACTCGGACAAATTTCCATAGTAATTTCTGGAAGAATTTTTTTCAACAATTGGCGCAATTTTTCATTATTATTATTACTTTTATCTTCTGTTGATAAACGCTGTTAGATATATTAATGAAGTCTTATTTTTATATTTTTCTCAACAGGTAGGTAATATCTAACGGGAAAGAAACCGGAAGCTTTAACGTTTGGGAGCATTGGAGGTGCACCTGACTCATTGATACGTCTGACAATGGTATGGCTGCTGGCTTGCTGTTACAGACTTCGAGTTAAGGTAGGTACATTTATATATATACATACCTATGATTTGAACATTTGTTTTTGATAATTGATAATCACCTTCAAAAATGACGTTTTGGAAATACATGGGAAATATATGGAATAATCTAATTGCTTAACTTCTAAAATGATCTAAAGTGAGGTTAAGCATCACGACATCCAATTTCGGGTAGTAAACATTAAATTTTTGATAATTTTCTTATGGCACAATATAGCGAAACGTAATTGCTCTTTCCAATTTTGCAATGTTTGTACCGTCGTGCGGGGTTACTTTTAAAATGCGGGGCTACTTTGGACACTTTCGAATATGGATTTTTTGAATTCGAAATATGGTTCAAATCTGTTTGATGTCTTTGGGACTATTACGAAGCAATAGTTTTCCCTCCATTTGGTTGAAATTATTTTTCAAACAGACCGTTTATTGCTTGGCAGGACGCGAAAATACATCGAATAAATCAATAAAATATACATAAAGTATCAGAACATTTGGTCTGTAAGCATTGTTTCTACAGTTCATAAATTTCAAAGGGTTGATCAATTCATTCAAAATATATCATCGTAGCATATACAATCGAATATTTTTATAGTTATACATTATAAATGACCATTTCACCCAAATAAAGGATTGATGGTCCTTTTTTTCAGGCTATTTATATAGCAATATTACGCTGCTCATAATACCAAAGGTAGCACGGAACCATCTTCAAACGCATATTTTTGTTGAAATCATGTCTGATATAGTATACTACAGTATTGGTACAAAGTAGTTTTCTAAATAAACCTGGAATTTGAAATGCAATTTTGTTTTAGATAAAAATGTCCAAAGTAGCCCCCATCTGGTTCTATATGAGATGTGTCCGATTGGTGTATGAACAACTTTTTTGTTTATTGATGGATTTAGTTCAAATTTTGCATACATCCTACATACATACTCACAATTATTATGTGTAAAAATTGTGGAAATCCATTCACTACTCTGGGAGTTATAATGTCATAAAGTTGAAAAATCATGAAAAAGTGTAAAAAGAAGCCCCGCACGACGGTAATTTAACATTTTATTCGCTGATTGTGATTATGGTGTGACTGCTTCAAAATTTGACGATCTTATTTACATGATTCTGTTCCAGGAATATATTTTTATATTTCTGTCGTTTATTGATAGTTTTAAACAATGAACATTATATTACACTAGTTTACAGCATTTTTGTACTCGGTAAGCTGATGATCATTTTTAGTGTAGAATCATGCCCCGAGTTCGAAAACGCGAAGGAAAAAAAAATACAGTAGAGCGGAATTTTTTTCGACTTTTCATACGTCGATTTGAATCGATGTTTGTTCTATTTTTAAGCAAAGTAGCTCCCTTTATATATCTCTAACATCTCTATGACCAATGCTCCGACTGAACTAAAATTTTTACTGTGACTGTCTAATATTTAATGTTTCAAATGTATATTGAGAAATAGTTTTTAATTGATATTTTCTTACTAAAAAAATGCAAATCTTCATTATTTTTAGAAATTTAGCTCAAATTTAAGAAGTTTGACCTATTTAATCACCAATATCTCGAATCCCACTAATTTGATGCGAAAATTATGTTCGGATGATCCAATCATATTATATTCAGCTTTCTATTTAAATATTGAAAATTCGTTGACGGCAACGCAACATATTTGAATTTTAGTAAATTCATTATTTAAAAAAAAACTGTACAGCTTGATTTTCAGGAAAAAAAAAACAAAAACTGTTCTTCTTAATTATTTTTTGTAGCACCATCTTTACATGAGAACATTTCACAAAACTGTTATTATTATTATTATTATTTAAGCCCCTTCGAGTGATTTTCGCAATCTTTCTCAAAAAGGCACAAAACCTCTTTATCTTTTCAGAAAACATTTCAATATAAACTATATTGGAAGGCAAAAAATTCACAAAACTATGTCCTACAGACTATTTTTGCAATTACCGACATAAAAACGAAAGCGAAACAACGTGTCGCAAACCTAAAGACTGGATTATCTAGTTTTTTTTCGAAACTTTAAAAGCATTGTTTGCAAAATTTTAAGAAGTACTCCTAGTGTAACTAATGGAAAATATGAAAAGCTTCTTGTTTGAATTCTTTCGGACAAATGTGAACCTTGTAGAGCAGTTTTTGACCAATTTCGTAATGTGAATCCAAAAAATGTTTTATTACCATGAAAGCATTTCACTTCATTTTTTAGAAGATTAGATAACTAGGACTTCTTAGTTTCCACCAAAAATTGTCCACGAGTTTCCAAGTACAGCCCAGTTTCGTATTCAAAAGGAATAGCTCAAGAAAGTTCTTGACCGATTCCTGGCAAAACAATCCACAGTGACAGCCATTTAAATTGTCATTCCGTCGTAACTGCGTACTGCGATCGAAGAAAAACGGTCTCTTGGGCGGTTCAGGCAAGGATTTCCCCATGCATCAAGAAAGGTCAAGCAAATCCTTCTGAACTGCAAACAGCCCTTAAGTCAGGGCTGCCCAACGGACGGCCCGTGTGGACATTTCATGCAGCCCGCGGCATGAATGACTAAAAATAATGACCTTTGGCCCATCGAACAATAATTCTAAAAATATAAATTTCTCAAAATGAAAAAAGAAAATAATCAAAAAAATCAGTTTAACAAGAATTGAATTTGATGCAATGTAATCCAAACGATTTTCTTAAGCTCTATGAATATGTTGAACTCTATTTTAGGCTTTGTCCCAATTTCAAGAGGAGCATTACAATTTTTGTGAAATTTAAAGAGTTATTGCAGTAATTATAGAAAAAATAGTTGGGCTAGACATAGGAATAAATTTGGAAATAAAAGGTTAAACTACAGATATTATTTCGAAGGCAATAATTTCATCAAGCTATGGTGAAACATTAGAACAATAAAAGGATGCAGCGTAAAATCCGGGTTTATGAACTTTTATTATTCTGTAATGATCATTAAGGTAGTAGACGCATTTTAGCCCGGGGCAGGTATTTTGGCCCAACTTGGGGATTTTATTAATTTTATCATATAATCTCTTCAAAATCTTGACAACTTTTTATTGGAAGTTTCAATAACAATTTGCCAAGATTCCAATTATATTTTGCTAAGATTTTGTAGAGATTATACGATAAAATGATAAAATTCCCAAGGTGGGGCAAAATACATGCCCCGGGCCGAAATACGTCCACTACCCTAAATGTTAGTTCCAAAATTTAATTTAAAATAAAGAGCAATGCGACAAAAACCTGTCATTCTTAGGATTAGAATTGAAGATCCCAGATGCGAAGAGACGTGAAAAACATGTTTGTTAAATCAACATAAACATTATAATAGAAAAATATTCAAATTTGAAGCTTACGTTGATTAGTCAAAATTAAATACATTAAATTGGATAAATTAGGATTGATTTTGATGCTTCATACATTTTGCTTGAGAAGGAAAATTTAAGAAAAACATAAGTATTTTAAAACTTTTTTTTGTCACTTACACAGTTTAGATTCAAACTTTTGATTTTAATCAGTAACCTCGGAAAAGTTTTTGAAAAAAAAACGTTAAGAATTGTCAAAACACTTTAGATGGCCCGCCAAATAGTGTGGAGTGTAGCATATGGCCCGCGGCCGTAAAAGTCGGGCAGGCCTGCCTTAATTTATTTAAAAATGTGATTAAATTAAAAAAAAAAATATAATAAAAGTTTCGTTCTAGTTATTGAGAATTTCTTTCCAAATTCAGCTTGTACTTTCTATGCATCAAACCCACCAAAACTCCTTTATGAACAGCTTTAGCCAATTCTTTAGAATAAATCCTTACAACAAATCCTCGAAGAATTTCGCCAGAAAACATTCCAATAATTCTATTGCAGCTACATATAAGAATTATGCAGAATTTCTTCAATAATTCCATTATTAACACCTCTGATAAAAAGTAAAAAAAAACCTTCAGAATGAAATATCTCATAGTAACTTCATTAAACACTTCTCAAGTTCACGAAAAAAAAATCTTCAATTACTACACAAACAACATTTGTTTACTTTACAAGACCACCAGAATAAGAGCAAATTTTCAGCACATGTTTCATGTGCACTTGTTTTGTTTTGATGTTTTTTAACCTTAGTAAGGCCTTGGGGTCTTTTTTTAACCTTTTTCAAATTTTAATTCTCTGTAGCTTTTGTTTTACAAATCCTAGCAATCAGAAATTTTCTGACAATTATTTGAACAATTATTCGGAAATAAACCTTTCTCAAAAATCAAAGCATTGAACAAGTAAGACCCTGGGGTCATTTTTGACCCCAAAATTTGGACAGCTCGCAAAAATCAGTGGCTTGTCCGATTTTGAATCTCTATGGCTCAAACGAAAGGGACACATGCCTAGTTTTCAAAACCACCGGAGAAATCCGGATTTGGCCACTGTGGCCACCGGGAACCTGCTTCAACTGAAAAATGTCGTTTCAGAGAACCTAACTTTGGCAAGCTATAACTTTGCAACCAAACAAGTAATCAGGACCGTCCAAGTATCGTTGGAAAGGTATTCACGTGGACTTTGATTATAGGCATTAATATTAACAAATTCTTGAGAACCGGTTCCGGAAATCCGGAACATCCGAAATACTAGTTTTCATCGTTGCTATGTGCTTGAAAATCCACAAATGTTATTCACTTTATGCATTTTATTGCATAACTCACTGTAAATGAGAAACATATTGTTTAGCCATTTATAAAGGGTTCTGGTCAGGTCTGGTCAATGCGGAACTGGTACAGGGATTCCGGAAAGTGGTCAATTGGGTAACAACAATGAACTCCGTATAGTTTTCGTTCCAAAACCCGGTGCCACATGGTTCAACCTTCGTGGATTTTCATGTCGGTTGTTCTTGTGATACACAAAGAGATTGATAGTCATCTTCTTCTTCTTGTTGGCATAACATCCCTACTGGAAAAAATCCTGCTTCTCAGCTCAGCATAACATTTCAAAACTAAATGGGTGATTCTAGAACCCAATTGGGCCAAATTTCTGATCAAAATTGCGATATCTCCACTGGTTTCCGAGATATTTGTAAAAATATCATATTTTGGTATCCAACTAAAAAAATACCGAAATACGACGTTTTTTTCAAATTTCTCAGAAACCAGTAGATATATCGCAATTTCTAGAATCACCTATCTAGTCTAGAAATGTTATGTTTGAAAATTAAATTTGAAATGTTTTTTGAAAGTTTGTTCTAGCAAAAATTTCACTTAAACCCTTTGCGCCACCCCTACAGCTCACTTATTTCGACTAGTAGATCACTTTTCACTTGGGAAATCATATTTCAGAGACAAGAATATAAAGCTTTATTTTTTTTTAACGTTTGTTATTAAAAGTTTAATAAGCAACTATGTACAGAGCTTACGACATCTAAATAATTTGTAATAGCATAATTTTGCGATTCCTACTCCCATTTGGACTTCCTTTTCACGAACACCTCCTTTCCGTCTTCTTGAATTGCCGAATAGTATCCAAGGCCCTCGTATTTGGACCGCATGTATGCAATGTATCCGAACGTTATTCCAATGGCGACCAGACCAATGCCCATTACTATAGCATTCTGCAAGAAAATAATACGTATTGTTAACATAATTTTCATAGATTTGAACATGATATTCGGCGTATTCATTTTGGTATCATGTTTTAAATTTTGCGCAAACAATGTTTAATCTAAGCTTACCGGCTTAGCGTAGAGTTCGAAGTTGATGGCTCGGAAAACATTGGTTGATCGCATCGAGCGGATACCATCGCCAGGGGCAGCGGACGATGTCGCTTGCTTCGGAGGAGCAGGAGGAGGTTTCTGGGGTGCTTCACTCATGCCGACTAAAAATGTGAAAAAAAAGTTTAATAATATGGTGTAACTGTACACCCGTACGATATAGGTACAGAAATTGTAAGTCAAATGTTACGATGAAATTCAAGAGCGAAGTTTGTTATGAAACTGTTGGATCTGACTGAAACGTAAAAGTTTGACATGAGGCGTGTATAGTGGTATTGGTTACATTTATTCTTTACAGTGTGAGTGTCATGTTCACGTTTGTCGTGTGTGAGCGCATTCCATGCATGGTTTTACTGACATCAAGAGCAGTAAGTATTTTCCCAATTTTTTAGTTTGCATATTTAACGTACGTTATATTTGTATTGGAATGTACTCTAATATTTCACCATGTATTTCGCTTCAAAGTTTAGGCTAATAAATCTAAAGTATTACGCTGGGTGTCGTCGAACTTAGGCAAAACATGGGATTTTTTATTATAATGAATAACATTACCCCCAGATAATGTCATATTTTACGACATCATTTCTCTCGTGTACGTCTCTATGTAAATAAATGCCACAGATAGACGAAACCGCTCGAAATTGTTCTACAGAATTTAAGGGTTAACATCTCGGAATCCAAATATGACTATGCTGCTATGACAGACTGGATTTCCGGAAGGATTATAGCAATATTGGTTTAAAAAATCCGTATTCCAACAATCTCGTATCATTTCCCTTTGAAATCTTTTGGAATTCGATGAGAAGTTAGAGAAGAAAGTTTTTCTCCATAAATCTTAGAAGGAATTCCTTAAGCAGACCCAAACGAAGCTGCGCTATGAGCCATTTTACGAGACGTTTCGGATCAGCTGATCGCTAATTTCATGAATGAAAATTTGACAGGAGGTCGCGCCCAAGCCCGTGAGTTTTAATATCAATATCAACACTGTTGTCGTTTCGTAAAATAGACTATTAGGCTGAAGGTCATTGGGTTATCATTGGAAACGGAACGGTTTTTAAATCTAATTAGACATTCCCTATAATAAGCCACTACTTCAACAATGATAATATTGTTTAATGCTTTTTACCATATTTAACAATTATTGCCAAAAACTAGAAACAATTGAGTAACACTGCAACTAGGAAGAATAACCTAGGTTTAAGAGAAAGAGAAATTCGTAGGTGAAGTATCAGTACATTCAACTTCAAAAAATATTATAATAGTATAAATGGTGAGAAGGAAAAACATACAGAATTGCATGCAGTTGCCATATTATTACAGCAGCAATGAAAATATTAAGAGTAATCTAAGCTAAGAAGAGAAAAATAGTTATTTATGCAACGAATTGCAAAATGATGATTTTTTCTGCACGAGTGGATAAATACGACGAGTGCTGAAAAAATCGAAATTTGCAACGAGTTGCATACAACAATTTTTGTAATTACGAAAAATACCCATCATATACAAGGTGTTAGGTTCGTGAGTGCAATTTTTTTAAGGGGTGATAGAGGACCATGATTGGTGAAAAAATGGTTCTACGCATATGGTCAAATCTCAACCGTTACGTAGAAATTTAACTTTCCATGTTTTGTACTATTGTTACCTTAACTGGCTGCAGCTTCAAAATGGTCAAACTTATCGCAGTTTTTACCCTTATTCAAAAGAACAATAAATTTTCTACCAAATGACATCTTTGAATCGATTGGTTCAGTTAAATAACTAATAACGATAAAAGCTTAGAAGTTTGATGTAAAAGAACGAATTGTAGAGTTGAACAGGGGTCAAAATTTTGCTTAAGAATGAACTTAAATTATTACGCATTTTTTAAGGACAAGGTATTTGGAGTACATTGCTCAAAATTTCTAGAGCACCGTTTTTTAGAACCGTTGAACGGATTTGGATTAAAATGCATCACGCTGTTGAAAACCACTGAACAATTAGCGTGATGCATTTTCATCGAAATCCGTTCAACGGTTCTAAAAAACGGTGCTCTAGAAATTTTGAGCTATGTACTCCAAATACCTTGTCCTTAAAGATAATTGACAAAAATAAATTAAAACACACTACTTTTGATCTATTTCGCTCTAAAAACTTAGTTATTTAACTGAACCAATCGATTCAAAAACTATACTTCAAAATTTCAAAGGGCACATATAGCCGAGGCGGTAAACGCACGGGTATTCAGCATGACCATGCTGAGGGTGACGGGTTCGATTCCCGGTCGGTCCATGATCTTTTCGTAAAGGAAATTTCCTTGACTTCTTTGGGCATAGAGTATCTTCGTGCCTGCCACACGATATACGCATGCAAAATGGTCATTGGCAGAGGAAGCTCTCAGTTAATAACTGTGGAAGTGCTCATAGAACACTAAGCTGAGAAGCAGGCTTTGTCCCAACGAGGACGTTACGCCAAGAAGAGAGAGAGAGAGAGACTTCAAAATTTAACGCATTATTCATAGATTATTGACAAAAGTAAATTAAAACCAACTATTTTGAGCTATTTTGCTCTAGAAAACTTAGACATTTAACTAAACCAATCGATTCAAAGATGCCATTTAATAGAAAATTCAATAATCTTTCGAATAAGGGTAAAAACACTGCGATAAGTTTGACCATTTTAAAGTTATAGCCAGTTAAGGTAATAATAATCAAAAACATGGAAAGTTCAAAATTACGTAACGGTTGAGATTTGACCATATGCGTAGAACAATTTTTCTTCACCATTTATGGTCCTCTATCACCCTTTAAAAAGTTTGCACTCATGAACCCACGGTGTACAACATTTAGAAGGTGACATCTTCCGGAAAACTGACAGATTTTTGATGACGTAATTCAAATCGTTCAGAGGCGATCTAGTACTCCACATCAATTTGATCATGTGAAGAACAATTAGAATGACGTCACATGTTTACATCCAAAATGTATGTTTGCATAGGTTACTAGCCTGCCTTGTGATATTTATGCCGTGCACGAACCTAACACCCAATATAATGGACATTCGAATCAATGTTTTTAAATCTAAAAATTTTAGAAAAACTCAATCGTCGAAAGTGTGCCGAAACGGCCTAGTTTTATCACTAGATCAAGAGTGCCGAAAAGTACTACTTTTCAACACTCTTAAGAGTGCCGAAAAGTACTGCTTTTCGGCACTTTTTCAAGGGTACACTTTGCACTAACACTAATGTTCTTCCGTAGTCTTATGTTGATTCGATGGTTGCTTCTATGTCATTTCAGCAGATCGAATCTGAATAGAAGCGATTTCATCAGCCGAACAGACGTAGAGAGATAAGCAGCAGCAGCAGCAGCAGCAATCAACGCTCGTTACCGACGCTACTCCGAATACTTGTGTCCTTTTGTGACACCTATGAACACAGCCTACCTGATTAAAAACAGACGTGCATGAATGCTCGCACGTGGTTTCTCTTTTTTTTTTTTTTTTTTATTTATTCATTTCATGGTATTCCTCTTGAAACGTGTGTAGAGTGTGGACAGTCAGAAATGATCGTACTCAAGCGTATTTGTCATAATTGCAAAAAACATTGTCTGCAACTCGTTGCAAAACTTGATTTTTTCAGCACTCGTCGTTTTTATCCAACTCGGCAAGCCTCGTTGCACAGAACAGATATGTATCTTAGAACCAAGGGGCTAGACACGTATTAGCATATTGAGTGTATTCGAAGTGTATTAGTATATTTGCGGTATATTAATGTATTAATGTATATTATTGTATATTAATGTACTACCATCAAAGTAATCGTACTGGCTGAAATCAAGACTATGACAGATGAATTAAAAAACAAACATTGTTTATCGGAAAACCCGGCCGCAGAGTTTGCTACGATGCACTAATATATTTCAGTATACTATAATATACCAAGCCAAGAATTATACGTGTTTGGCCCCTTGCTTAGAACAAACTTGAAGTTTTGGAATAGAAGACGTGAAATTGTCGATTGGAGAACTAGATTGGAATGAATTTCCATGGGAAAATAAAAATTCATCAAAGCGTGCTACGCCGTCCGCCCTATGCTCGCTACACGCAAAAGCATGACTTCCACCACCAGGTTCGCTAGTGTACAGCAATCAAATGAGCAGCACTTTTCATGATGAAGATTCACCCCCGTGCTCGTTGGATAAATGTACGACTCGTGCTGAAAAAATCATCATTTTGCAACTTGTATAAATAACTATTTTGCAACTCGGCACTATAATATTCTATTTTATACTTGCCATTTCGATGAGGTAACGACCTACTTTTCCTCACGTTACCAAACAATTGCATTATATGGTTCATAATGCAACTCATTTCGGTTGCATTATGAATCATGATGCAATTGTTTGATTGACAACCTCAGTCTGATCTAAATTTTCACGGCTAGAGCTTGAAAAACTGTGACGGTTATTGCACGGCATGCTTGATCCAATTTATTTGTCTCGCACGACAGAGCACGTGGCCGGTCCCACTCATCCACCGCGGAGCACGTTGATATCAATATTTATCATATCAATATCAAACGATCATATTCTTATGAAAGTTTTTCTGGCAAGCCTCGTTTAATAAATGTACAACTCGTGCTGTAAAAATCATCATTTTGCAATTCGTTACATAAATAATTATAATAATCGCTAAACTCGATGTTGTTATCAAAATGTGCAACATTTATGCAGAACAGTGATTTTTTTCGGAAGTACCTAATCACAAATTTTCCAAGGTAATTGCATACTTTCATGCGTTTTCGTGGAGTTAATCAAGAATATTGGAAACTTAAACTTGAATAATAAACATTTAATAATGTTGTAAAAGTTTTGCTAAGCTTTTCGCATTCTAGGATATTAAATTCAATTGTAAAAAATATTCTCAGCTCTTACAGAGCTATTTCATTGTCTGATAGCAGTATTATTGATTTTTTAAAGTATTTATTACATAGAATGATTTATGGTTAAAGTTTCACCCTAATTGACTGATGAATCCCATGGTCCTTCTTGTACCCGGAATCACGGTACTGAGAGCCTCTCGAAGCATGATTGCCCTTGAAGAGCTAGTTTTTAGGACACATTTGGCTTTCACGAAATTTAATATTTGTTTTTGCAACTCGGAACTATAAAATTATGTTTTATTCTTGCCGTTTCGGGAAGGCCTATTTTTTCGCACGATACGAAACAATTGCATTATGGTTACATTATGGCACAACTCATTTCGGTTGCATTATGAATCATAATGCAATTGTTTGATTCTTCTTCTTTTTTTTCTGGCCAACTAGCACCGTTCGGCGCCAGTTGTGTTTTACGTCGGCTGGGTCTAGGAGCTAAGCCTTAAATTCCGACGCCCCAGGGAGACAGCCACCACACCTGAGGACCCTACATATCGAACCCATCAACACATGGGCCGGGACCTACGGCTTTACTTCCTATCCGAGGGAAGACGTGATCACGGATTTTATGTCTCAGAAAATCCCATCGGCGTCGACGGGAATTGAACCCCGACCGACTGGGGTGAGAGGCAACCACGCTTACCACTACACCACCGACGCCGACATTGTTTGATTGACAACCTCAGTCTGAT
>NC_085138.1:5570472-5620472 GCF_035046485.1 Aedes albopictus
CTCAGTTTTTACGGCTAGAGCTTGAAAAACTGACAGTTATAGGAGCACGGCTTGCTTGTTCCGAATTTTGTTTCTAGCACGATGGAGCACGTGGCCGTTCCCATTCAATCACCGCGCAGCGTCATGATAGTAATGGAAACGGTGAAAAATTTTCTTTCATTGCATAAAATTTTGTATGCAATTCGTTGCAAAACACGATTTTTACAGCACTCCTCCTGCTGTAAAAACCATAATTTAGCAACTCGTTACATAAATAACTATAACTGGTGTCAAAGAAACAAATAACAACAAAATATTAAAGAATGTGGCCGTTTTAGATTATTAAGGTTTTTCGGATTAAAAATATGATATTATGATACGTATATTTCCTTCAGTTTTATGGGCATACGTTATTCGGAGAACTTGCACCAAACAAGTAAATCTTTCAATTTGTGCTAAAAGAATTAATCTTTGACAAGTTTTGGTGTGATTATATTTTTTTTAAAGTTCGAAAAAGTTGAAAAACAACATTTATTTGATGCATCTCTTAATTTCAATGGATTTGGCTGAAATTGTGACCAAGGCCCCCATATTTATAAATTTTGCCCTGCATATTTTAATACATAGTACAGGTAGGTTCCATTTTTGTCAACACGGCCCACGATTTTTAGTTTTTTTTTGTTTTTATTTATGTGTATTTTAACTTAGAGCTAATTCTACACTTAAACTATTTTTAGTTGACTATAAAACGGAATAACTTTCTTCGACAAAGTAATTTTGAAATGTCGATATGAAGTTTTTCTAAAACAAACATCACTTAACTACAAATAATGAAATTTAATTGTTCTATGACATCTTTTAACTCATTTGAGTTGCACATTTCACACTTTACACTTTTGTTTTGCTAATGCCTACAAGAGATTCTCTCACCACAGATTTGTGATTCCGGGGTTTATCTAGGAACTTATAGAAAGTGAAATTCATGTACAAAGTCCAAATAAAGTCGTAACACTCGGGTAACGAGCCTGGATACAACAAAGAGGAGAAACGTCAAAATTTTAACAGTCGGTTTGCTGTCATCCCCATAGTTCCAATCGAGCAGGAGACCTGTCTGTATTTTTAGGATACTCTGGCTTTTCAGTCCGATTGTGAGGTCAAAAACAACCTTATATTTTCTTACTCCGACGTTTCGATCTGTATTGATTGCTGTCTCGTCATTTGGATTTTTCAACCTCACAATACTATTATTTTCAACTTAGTTATCGGGATTCAGACCGCTTTCGCTACTATCTGTCTACAATTTTCAAAAAAAAAAGGAAAAATTGTTTATCAACTTCCTTTTTGTAAATAGAAATAAAATATATCAAAATCAACAAAAAAGTACCGCGTATCCCTTTCGGAACGGAGCGTTAAAAAGTGAAATCTCCATACAAATTGCTCAACTTTGGCTTTCTAAAACTTCTAGATTTCCCAACAAAACAACCATTATTCTGCCTCATTTGAAAGAACTATTCTTTGTCTTTTGACTTCTAGCATTGACTACCTAGGTAGATACAATAGAAATTTAAAATATGCGACAGATAAAACTTTTTCATGTTTTACGGTTTGCTGTCATCCCCATAGTTCCAATCGAGCAGGAGACCTGTCAAAATGACAAGGATTCGCCACTTTGGTATACTCGAGACACTTTACACTTGAGTTCAAACTGGGTACCAACTCTAATACTTCTAATACGGTCCCCGGTACCCAAGTTTGACATTTAACTGAATACCTCTTTTTTGATTAGCTTTGTGTTTTAGTAGCCCATGACAATGAACCTAATTCATTACGTTCAACACTGAATCCAATTTGACACATGTGTTGTCGACCCAGCGAATTAAAAAACATTGGTTCATTGCAAGTTTTCAATATTACTAATAATTTATTTTTATAGGTTAGGCTCGAGTTTAGGTATACGAAGCTTTATTGTATTACTTTATGGAGTCGAAGAAGCACTTCCAGGAATAATACTTTTTCCAATGCCAATACATTCTTTGGTTACCTTTAACAATACCGCAGAGACTCGAAGTATCTTGTGATTGACGGTGTAATGAGAATAGCCCTTAAGGCTGCTAATAACCCTCCATCGTGACCCTCTACCTTCCCTGACATCTAGGTCTCCCAGTTCCGGTCAAGATCGTTCATTATCTTCACCACCATCGAAGTACATTTCATCATACAGGAGGTGGCCAAAATGTTTGGGATAGGCAACTTGTTTTTCTCTCACAAAAATGTTCAACATGCTGTAACTTTTCATAGAATGCGTAAAAAATTCTCAAATTGTTACCGTTTGTCAACCTACTATGTGTGCATCATTGGTATAAAGTTAGAGCTCGATTGGTTAACTTTCACGAAGCTAAAGCCGTTCTCGTAAAACACTATGTTTTAGACAACTAAGTTTTGAACTGTCATATCTCGGAAAGCAGTGAACCGAATCGAATGAAATTTTTAACGTTTATCAACAAACAGTATTCGGCACGGAATACGCGCTGATATGCGATCGACTCCTCGGGCCCTGTTCGATTTCATGCTACGGATGGCTGTTTCAATCTCCTGCACTGATGGAGCTTCGGTGTTGACACGGGTAATGCGTCGAACCCTTGGCGGATCATGCTGAGATGTTGATGGTGTGGCCGACACTTGAAAAAGGTTTCCAAAGCGCTCGAACCTGGTCAGTTGAGTCGGTCAGTAACTGTCCAGATGTGTCTTTCAAGGGCATCTTCTGCATTCATCTTAGTTCCACTAAGGCGACGCGAAACATCGTAGAGGGGACGGATGTCGCCGGTGTTTTTGGCTTTCTCGCCTTCGTCGGCTATGGAGTCCGCCCTCGCTCTTTTGTCCCGTCTACATAAGCGTTTCAATTCCTTCTCGAGAGCCGAACAGCGTTTACGGGCTACGGCTTTGGCTCCTCGTGTTTTTGCTCGCTCTATCGCGGCCTTGGCGGTGGCGAATAGCGTATTCACTTCGTAGGCCAGAGTATTGCAGAATTTAACCCGACGCCAATCTGTGTTCTCCACGTATATGGCAGCCCTAATCCTACCTAATGCATCTGACAGGAGCCAACATCTATCGTGTATCCACAATGGAATCCTTTGTGGATACACAAATGTTTACATACAACATGTTGGATTCTTAAAGATGGCGTCCTGCCACCCTGGTGGTGTTCTCCAAAGTCCGGACTTCGCTAAGTCCTAGGATCTCAAGCTTCATACGGCATGCCTCATTGGCTAGTTCTCGCGCTTAGTATCATACGGGCGTATCTACAATGATCGATTTCTCTTCATCGATTTTCTCTTTGGTTAATAACTTGGTTGGCAAATTATTTTCGATTATTTTTGTTGTTTTAGAAGCTAGTCCTAGTTGTTATTTACCGAAATACACTGAGAGATCATCCGAATATCGGTCGTATTTCCCGGAATAATCCAAAGAGAAAATCGATGAAGAGAAATCGATCATTGCAGATACGCCCGTATGATACTAAGCGCGAGAGTTGTGCCAGTTTACCCTGCTGGGCTAGGGTTAATACATTCCAATTTTGTCCGTTGTTTCGCGCTAAAAGTCGTTGCCGTTGAATCAGTTCGTAATCTTTCATTTTCGGTTTCAGTAACGTTTTTTTTGGTTTCGGTAACAGTAGGTTGTTGGCCTAAGGTCCCCTATTCACCGTGCTGGGGCTGCCACCCAGGAATGCCAGATGATTTTTGGAAAAATCTGTATTGCTTTTTCCAAAAATCTGTATCCCATACAAAATTTGGATGAAAAATCTGTATCTCAAACAAAAATAAAATAGCCCCTCTAGCTCAAAAATCTGCATTTCATATAAAACGAAATCTGTACGGATGCTCAAAAATCTGTATAATACAGATAAATCCCTGCTGCCACCATAGGTATAGCTTTCGGTGGAGGGGCATTTCATACTGAGCCGCTGTATGCCAGAACAGATGCTGTTTGAGCCGCACCTCTTTGGTGAACAGACACTCGAGACGTACCTCCTCAATTTAGCTGAAGTCAGAAGGACAACAGTGCCCAGGCTGCACTACCAGCTAAGCACACAACTTGTACGCGCCAAGCGCGTGCAGACCAAACTGATACGAGTTCCATTCCACCTTCTACCTACTTAAATATCAGTGACGAGGACAACAGCGAGATGCTTTCCAGCGGTATGTGCTCCATGTGGGCGGAGCCAACAGCGTACACGGCAGGCATTCATCGACAAATTCAAATGAATATAAGAATACCCATTGTCATTTTTTCAGTCAGTCTTAAATATACATTCAACGAAAACGGATCGTCAAAGTAGTTTCCTTGAACGTGAACCGAACTGTGTTATCCAACCTGATCAGCGAGGCGATCGGTTGGTTTTCGTGTATCTTCGTCCAACCCGAGTGTCGGTCGGCACCGAGTGTGTGACTTTCTTCGAGACGGCGCTGGCGGTCGAACGGTGGACGTGTCGAGACCCGTTCGGCGTTACCCTTCCTTGCGCTTGCTCGACTGTTCGAGACGTTGCTGTGTGTGAGCGGTGCTGCGGCGGCGAAGGAGTTGGCTTGCTCCGAGGAACGGTGAACGTGTCGAGACCCGTTCGACGTTGCCCTTCCTTGCGCTCGCTCGGCATTTCGATGCGTTGCTTTGAGTGTGTGGTGCTGCTGCGTCGAGGGAGCTGATTTGTTTCGAAGAGGAGTTGTGCTTGCTGTGTCGCGGTGCCTAGGAGTGTATGCCATAAGAGTTACAGAAATAATTTTCCGTCATTAATTTTCCTCTGTTGGCGTTCGGCGTCACTCCTGGCGTACCCGTTCACAATCAAGCAACGGCGAGCAAAGAAGCGAGTTTTCGGCATTCCGGCCGTGGTCCTTCGAGTGGAGAATATTTCGCTGGTAGCTGTGAGGCACGGTTACAAGCGAGTCGAGCGTAGATCCTGTGGTGGCTGATAACCGTGGTGTGCACGATCGTCGGTTACGTGTGGCTGGTGGTTGCAACGTGTGCAACTGTCGGCATCCTCCAACGTCGGCTGGTGACCGTGGCGAGCACGGTCGTCGGCACCGGGTGACTGTTGGCTGCGACGAGCGCGGCTGTCAGCGTCGAGTGGCCCGGGTAAGTCGGTGGTGCTGTGATTCCAGGTGAGTAACCTACCTCCATTGAGTTAAGTATCCAACACAACTCTTAGGTGGCGGTCTTTGTAATCGCTTGACCCGTGGAAGCATGAAGTAGGAACTTGTGAGGACCAGAGCTATGTTGGACGCTCTCCTTTTCGACTCACCGATTTGCAGCCCTGCCTACAAGGTACTCTCTCAAATTTTATGCCGCCGTCTATCACCAATTGCAAGAGAGTTCGTGGGGCAATATCAGGCTGTTATGGGTGAACGCGCTACAACGGACCAGATGTTCGCCATCCGCCAGGTGTTGCAGAAATGCCGCGAATACAACGTGCCCACACACCACTTGTTCAACGATTTCAAATCAGTGTATGATACAATCGATCGAGAACAGCTATGGCAGATTATGCACGAATACGGATTCCCGGATAAACTGATACGATTAATCAAGGTGACGATGGATCGAGTGATGTGCGTAGTTCGAGTATCAGGGACACTATCGACTCGCCGTTTTGCAGCCCAATCCCTAGATGACATTCCTGGTGAAATTCTCAGAAGGAATCCCTACCGGAAATTCCAAAATAATGGCATTTTTGGAGTAATTTACAGATGGGATTCCTGGAGAATTTCCCAGATGGAATACCTTAAGAAATCTCCAGAAGGAATACAAGCAAAGTTGCCTCTTTAACACTAAAAACTTTAAGAAATAAATTAGAAACAAATCGTTTTATACAGTCCGGATTCGCTGGTTGGGTCACGACTGCGCCCCGATTAGCGAATAGTGTTCGTTCGTTGGGGCAACTGACAACTAATCAAAATGCTCTAGACACACGCAAGTGACGAGAAGCACGTCACGGAACACTCAAATACTTGCGTAAACGTTCTGTATACAGGAGCTGTGATGCGACGGCGGTCAGACGTCAAACTCGTTTTGACATCTATTTTGACATTGACAATGCTTTTTAGTTGGGTTTTGCCCCAACCAGCGAACATTCAACCATCGAGACAGCCCATCTAACGAGCTCTCAACGAACGAATCGTCACTGTATATCAAATCTATTACAGATCTATTATGGTGCGCTACTTATTTTGCATTTAAAAAATTGATTGGCTGCATTTTCCTGAGATTCAAGAAAATAAAGTAAAATAATGCGTAAGAGAAAGCTTCTTATCGAAGGCTGATTCCTGAACATGGTCGAATGCTTCCAAGCATATGATATTTTGTTCCATTCTCACTATCGAAGAAATAATAAAGAATAAAATTGTTTGTTGACCTGTTGCTTTGAACATTCATGAAAATCTGTTATATTTACCAATATTTTCGAGTATGTGACAAATAAGCCTACCTTAAAATGTGCATGTTCTTCACATGTTTCACATTCACATAACATTATATTATATCGTTCTCTGTCTCTCTTATCTCATTGCTTATATGTGTAGGAAACTGTTCTGGATGTCGGCAGTATCTACCCATCCACCAATATTTTTTAATGAATGTATATCTCATACCAATGCAGATGTACAGTATCGAACAGTGAAAAGCACCAAATCAGATTGTATCCAATACAACTAAGTTTTCGAAGATTTAAATGGGTTATCTCCGCAGAAATATTATTTTTATTTGATTGATCGGAGAACGAGAAGCCATCGTAGTTGTTTGATGATTTTTTCATCAAATTGATTATTTATGTAACACAGGTTTGATAGTTTAGCCTAGTTTAATTTGTTGGTATAATTTTTGGTAAACTTTTCCGATACACAAATGTGTTATTGTACCAAATTAACTAGATAATATCTCAAACGTACTGTATTACGAGGGCTGCGGTTGTGTCGTTCGCCACTGTAGTACTGTGACCAGATATATGAAATGATATCGTGCTAAAAATGTCGACTGGTGGAAATATTTAAAAATAGACACATTCTATGTCAACAAATAAAAAGAAGCGTTCTGAAAGGTAAGTATAACTCATTGAAAAGTTTGTGAGTTCTATTTTATTCACAATTGCGTCAATCTAACCACTAAGTTAAGCTAACATCAATTCATAAAATAATCTTTTTCAGATATTCCTGATACGCAAAAATGGAGGAACAACACGATCATCACGTTCACTTCGACGCGGCTGTGATAAACGACGGTCTCCATGATAACTCCATTATCTATAAGGTAGCTGCCAAAGGCAGTTCAATCATGATTCATCTAGGTTTCCTACAGACGAAGCATAGATATCGAATTGAATTGAAGATGCCCTTGGTCCCATTATTGAATGCGGGTTTGAAAATTGGCGCAAACTCGGAATTCGTAGTGGAGGAATCAAAGTTGCCAAACCATAACTGCAAGCTGTTGGAGTTTCCCACCAAAGCGGCCGTGGACAGCGAAGGCAAGGAAAACCTAACGGCGGCCGTGGAATTCTTTGCCCATAAGGAGAAACTCGTCAAGGAGCACTTGCACGTTTGCGGAAAGGAGGATCATAGTGTTAAGCTTGACTTGGTGCTGATTGCACGTGTGCTGGGACGAGGAAAGGGAACACCTATGCTGCGGGATGGCGTCCACCTGATGGCAGTCGAGGACGACGAGGAATCAGAACTGTCGGACTGGCAAGGATTCCCTAAGAAGGAGTAGAAAATTTGAAGTTTGTTCAGATAAGCTGTAACTTTATTTCTTTACCTTAGTTTAAATGACCGATATGCATTTCAAGGTAATACTCTACCTCAGTTAAAATTTCCGTATCAGTTAGATCAAATGCCAACAGGCAATTAATACTTGACTTTACATTCATCAATAACATCGGTTTCTTTATATTTTATCATCGTTTCGGATCAAGCGGTTGCTGCATTATACTGATTAATATTTTAGGTGTAAAATACGAAGAGAATTTACTTAGTGTAATCTGTGTCGTTTTAGAAAAACCGGAAATGAAAAACAACAATTAGCTACTTTATTCATATAGGCTAAGTGACTGGAGGCTAAATTGGATGCTATAAAGATGGGAACTAGTAACACCTAATCGTAAGTTTTGAAATAATGTATCTTTTTTAATCGACCTTCGAAAGAAAAAAAATAAAGTTATACATTACATCACTATCTATTCCTTACAACTGAGTTATTTTTATGCGGAATGCAGAATTTTGGGAGCCCCTCGAATTTTAATTTACATTTTTCTTTATATGTTATTGAGGCACTAGATAGTCAATCTCATTTGCCATCCTCTTATCAGTCTAGTCTATCAGTCACATACAATCAGCGTTGATTTAACTAGAACCTAGGGGTTTGGCGTAGATAAATTTTTAAATAAGGTCAGAAACAAAAACAGACCTTCGCAGACGCGCCAACTTGGTCAAATTATTGGGGGGGCAAAGCCAGGTTTTTCTGATTTTTTGTATGGGAAAATCTAAAAATCGTCAACTATTGGGGGGGCAAAACCATGCTTGCCCCCCCTAAGTTGGCGCCTATGGACCTTCGTACTATAATCCTGTACGGAGGTCTGTTTCTTGACATACATATTAGAAGACATAGGACATTACGATTCTATCATTTCACCAACGATGACGTTTGGATCACAAGTTTCCGTTATCACCAAACAAACTCGCAAGTCTATGCGGAAATATGAGAAGCAAATAGTTGAGGAAGACACCACCTGGGGCACAAATACTTCGAGGGAAAACCGTAACCAAAAAAGTCAGAGCATTGCAAATGAGGTTCTGGAGTCATGTCATCAGAATGGAGGACAATCATTTACTTAAATTAGCTGCTAAATACAAGAAAGATTATTGAAAGCAAGGAAGACCATCATTCACTTGGCCCGACGTCATTCGACAAAATGTTGACAGGTATGGAGATTTAAGTTTAGAAGAATGGGAAGAGTTAGCAGAGGACAGGGTAAAGGTCAAAAACAAAATCAATGAAATTTACGAATTAGCGGAATTCTCGGATTCAAATAAATAAACCATAGGAAGGTTGAGAATAAATGTGCGTGTGATTGAGTTATGTTTCACTTTATTTAGTGAAATATTAAAAACCTCAAATAGTAGAGTATTATGTTTTCTTTGCTGTGCATGCATCACTCCTGTATGGGATAAGGATCACAGCATAATCGATTACGTTCCACATGGTCTCGTGTGGAAGCGAACACAATAGATGAAGGAGTGTTTAGTGTTTAATATTGTGTTGTTACTCAATATCAAAATGCAGACGTGTATGATATTTATATTTTTATTTTGTATAATAATATACTCTCTTTCAGGATTTATCAAGGTAAGCTCATTTAACAGATCTGTAAACTACCTATCAAATACCAACTGCGCTCGAAACTGTCATGTAGGGCTCCTCATAACAATTCCACCCTACTAACACAAATTCCCTTTCCTAGCGTCTATGGAGATAGTTTGGGTACTCTGTATCGTCCAAACTAGACGTTAAACTATCATTCCTACCCTTTCCTAGCGATTGCACGCTAACGCCGTTCAGCACTAAAGTGCATAATTTCCAGACTACACCAAAAATGTGTAACCCTTGCACATTCACAAAATCAGCTCCTGTGTCCGCAAAATCGTTAAATTCGCAAAAATTTTTGCACAGCAATCTAGCTTGGTTTACTAGTGACCTTGGAAAACAAAAAAAAAATAACGACATTTCGCATCCAGACGAGTGTACGAGCTGTTTTTGAGAATGTGTAATTGTAACACATTGTTGTATGGTCTGGAAATTATGCACTTATGAGTAGGGCTTACACATTCTATGTGCTGAGTGGTTTTAGCGTGTGTAAGGACGTGATGCTGACCAACTCTTACACGTAGAAAAAGGCGTTAATCCCAGCGGCAATACGTGATAGACTTTTCAAAACCTATAGAGCTGAGCATTGTATAGCCACCCACGATGTGTACAATCGCCTATGCTATGCTATGCTACATATTAGAAGACATAGGACATCTTTCAAATGGATTCCATTCCTTCTCATGATAACAGTGTTGAATGGTAGGTACATTCTTGGAGGTGCATCACACAGCTCAGTGGAGAGCTAGGTATCAACTGATAAATGGAAATAAATTGTAAATATGTTATACCTAGATTGAATAAAGGAGAGGCACTGAGCTGGTAGCGATATCAGTCAGTGCCTGGGTTTGAGAACAAAGCCTCGCCTCTGTTTTTATTTCCAACAGGTTATGGACCCAGGGACGCCCTGGTTCGGGAAGCGAGGAGACCGAGATGCGGTATCCAAGATACGATGAGGAGGCCAATACCCGATGAGGTGTCAAGATGCGATGAGGCCTGGTGCCAATATTCGTTGAGACACCAAGATGCGGTGAGGGGACCAACACTCGATGAGGATTGATAGCCGTATGGGACCTGCGCTGATCGATGGACGCTGGAGCTGGATGGCAGAAGGTACTTGAGGCGGAAGACGCTTCGAGCCAGGAGGAGCTTGGTAGCCTCTTAGTAGCAGACGTAGCTTGGAGCCAGGGCCTGGTAGCAGAGTCTGCTTGGAGCCAGGATGAGTCTGGTAGCTCGGTTGCTAAGGAGGAGCTCGGTAGGCTGGAGGAGTACGTGGCCAGGTGAAGCTCGGGACGCGTCGGATCTGAGAGTGTGTGATGAGGAGGAGTGTTGAATGGTAGGTACATTCTTGGAGGTGCATCACACAGCTCAGTGGAGAGCTAGGTATCAACTGGTAAATGGAAATAAATTGTAAATATGTTATACCTAGATTGAATAAAGGAGAGGCACTGAGCTGGTAGCGATATCAGTCAGTGCCTGGGTTTGGAGAACAAAGCCTCGCCTGTGTTTTTATTTCCAACAAACAGTTGGTTTGGAATTGCCAAATTCGCTTATACAATGCAGAATAATAATTTCTATTTTAAAGAAACTTATTAAGTATCGTAATGGCCTTCTTTCCAACACTGATTCAATGTGCAACTCTAACGAGTTATATAAAAGAAAATAAACTGCAAGATATTCTGTAAATTTTAAATGTTGTTTGTTATTGGGTGTTTGAACTGTCTTGCATTTTTGCCGTTTCCCGTTTCCCCATTAATTAGACAATTTAGCCAGCATATGTTTAAAAAGCTCGTGGCTAAGGCTATCTAGCTCCCAGTGAGAATAGTTTTGTTTTCATAGGGAAACGTTTCCTTATGAAAACATTAAACAAAAATTGCTATCTTCTGCTGCTGCTTGAGAAGAGAAGGGTGATAAACGTAAGAAATGTAAATAAAGGGTGTCCCGACCCAAATTGCTCCACGGAAAATAGTGTAAGGTACACCGGGGAAAGTTGAAACGGGTGGGGCAAGATGAAACAGTGGGTTAACATGATGTTTTCTATTGAAGAAATACAATTTGTTTGCCATAACACATAGTTTTTGATTCAAACAATCTTTTAGCGAAGGATGAATTTTCAAATTTTATTGAAATCTATTTCAAAACATCGCGTTCCATCTTGCCCCACCCGTTTCACTTTGCCCCGGTGTACCTTATAACATTTGATTGCATGCATCAAAATTGCTAATTTTCCAACCAGCAACAGTTTATTATGTGCAGATGATACCATCAAAATTTCATCAGAATCGGTTTAGTATTGACGGAGATATCTCCGACGCGAGAAATTTAGATTTTGGGAATCTTGTACAAACAACGAATAAAAATAACAAATATTTAACATATGTAAAGCTTGAGTCAGAAATACTAAACCGATTACAATGATTTTTTTTTTCTGTAGGTGGCGTATATGTATATAAAAATATTGTTTTAAAATTTCATTCGATTTAGTCAAACGGATAAAAAGTTGTGATCGTATATGTAGCCAAAATTCGCAATATGCAAAATTGTTTTATAAGTATTGTGACATTCAAAGTTTTCCAACTTTGAAAGTGTTAAGCAAAAATGGCTCAAAATTTGATTGAAAACATGTTATTATATTAGGTTAACACTGTCAAGTTTTATAGAGAATCGCAGCAGTATTGACAGTTTTAAATTGTTAAGAAGTGTTTAAAATTCACTCTGAAGCGGTTTGAGTTTTTAATACTATAAAAATAAGTTCTCAACCGATTTCAATGAAAATTTTACCACTTAATATATATTATGTTGAAAACTTATAGTTAAATTTTCAGACGTTTTGACACACTAACAGTAAAGTTATAGTCAGAATGAGTGTACAAGATCCCAAAAATCTAAATTTCTTGCGTCGGAGGTATCTCCGTCAATACTTAATCGATTCTGATGAATTTTGTATGGCATTATCTTCACATTATATACTGTTGTTGGTTGAAATATTAGCCATTTTGATGCATGCAATTGCAATCATAAGTTATACACTATTTTCCGTGGTGCAATTTGGGTCGGGACACCCTTTAGATGGGTTTACTTTGATGTTCGATTTTTTTCGATACTTTCGTAGAATAATAAAGAATGTTGAGGTAGAGGAGGGTCAATGTTACAACAACTAAATTGCAGTTCAATGCGCACGCCGGGGTAACCTATTGTTTATTACACCAACGAACCTAATTTCAAAATGACTGACAACTCTCAGGTCACTTTAATAGATGTAACATGAGCATGAAAAGGACGGCAACAAGATCGATTAAGTAGGATATGTAATCCGTCTTTTTCGTGCACGTGTGTGGTCTGTTAAAAAGATCTGAGAAGTGTTGAACATTTTCATGGCTAGCTTCGTTGGTGTAATGAAGAATTGCCGGGGGCAAAGATGTCCTGCTGTTTCTCAAAAGTGCAAATTCTTCTTGAAATAAATTAGTAGAACACTACTTGAAATCAAAACTTCATCGGAAGAACGGGTTTACTGAATTCACAAATTTGATCTTACACATGCTCTCTTAGCATTTCGCGTTACAAAATTGTATTTTGTAAAATAAATAAAATCAAACATGTTTATATGTACACATATTTCTTGTACCAACTTTTCGAACCCTCTAAGCAGAATACCCTCTTCGAATGAGTGTAATCTCAGCGTCAGTTATCCACTCCAGTGAGGAAGATTACAAGTGGTAGTTGAAATACGTGCATCTGTCAAAGGATAAGCAAAATAGGGCGGAATTGAAAAGTACAAAACTGTTCATATACTTGTTGCCTCGCAACCGGCTTAATCAGTGATAGCACGATTTCTTGCTACAATGCGGTCACCAAGACCAACGCCCTCAATTTCATGTTCCCTAGAGCCCTTTGTCATCATGTAGGGTGTGGGACCATTTGGGCAGGAGCACCTGTTTTGGGCACTTACTGCTATATCTCAGTTAATTTCGAACCAATTGACTTGGATTTTTGCACATGGCTAGATACCGTGCGTATCTGGTCGTATCTCAAAAATCAAGTCAATCGGTTCAAAATTAAGTGAGTTATAGCAGCAAGTGCCCAAAATAGGTGCTCCTGCCCAAATGGTTCCCCAGACCCTACTTTGTCTTCGACGCATTAATGGCAAATTTGATTCACCTGGCTTCATTCTTAAGGCGAAACTGCATCCTTTTCCTCACTTTTTAGTTTTTGATTTTTTTTATAAAATAACGAAAATCGGTTTTCGTGCACATGTAGAGTATGGATCAAGGTATCTCCTGATTTTTTTCCAGATGGAAAATGTTTTTCGTTTTTGCAAAAACCATTTTTAAACAAAATTTTACCAAAAATTGGTTTCTGAAAAAACGAAAAACATTTTCCACCTGGAAAAAAATCAGGAGATACCTTGATCCATATCCTACATGTGCACGAAAACCGATTTTGAAAATAATGCTTCAAAAACTGAAAAAATGAGGATATGCTTCCAGTTTCGCCTTAAGTCGGATGTACGTTTCGGCCGTCGTCTCAAATTTCCTAGCTATACTATCAATGTCATCGGCGAAACCAAATAGCTGAACGAATTTCGTGAAAATCGCATGCACGAAAGACCATCACCTTGCCGTAACCCTCTGCGAGATTCGAAGGGACTCGAGAGTGTTCCTGATACTCGAACTACGCACATCTCTCGATCCATCGTCGCCTTGATCAGTCGTATAAGTTTATCCGGAAATTCGTATTCGTGCATAATCTGCCATAGCTGGTCTCGATCGATTGTACCATACGCCGATTTAAAATCGATGAACAAGTTATGTGTGGGCACGTTGTATTCGCGGCATTTCTGCAACACCTGGCGGATGGCGAACACCTGGTCCGTTGTAGCGCGGTTACCCATAAATCCAGCCTGATTTTGCCCCACGCACTCTCTTGCAATCGGTGATAGACGGTGGCATACAATTTGAGAGAGTATCTTTTGTTTTTATTAACGTGAATTTTAGCTTAAATGCTAATTCTACACTTAAGAGAGTATCTTGTATTCAGCGCTCAGTATTGTGATCGCGCGATAGTTCCCGCAATTTAACTTCTTGCCCTTTTTGTAGATAGGGCACAAGATACCTTCCATCCATTCTTCCGGTAAAATTTTCGAGCAGACGAGGTGAAGTTCACCGTGCGGCAATTTTCATTCATTTGTCTGCATATTCATATGCAGCTGCTCGATACTCGTTTGTCAACTGAATGAAAATCAATGAATATTTGTAACATCTTACAAAGTGTTACATTACTGATAATATATCAACGTTTCGATTACATTTAACTGTGATTTACACAGATCTTTTCCCATTCGATTGTTGTGGAGTGTTTTTGGAAGGAATCGTAGTCATAAACGTAGGTAATTATGAAGATGTTTCTCCATATTCAATGACTACGAATTGACTGACTGTGTGAAGAGGGAGAGCGAAAATGAATTTGTTTGTTTTGAATATTCAGTGCAGAGTCATTCAAATTCGTGCTGTTTTCAGTCAATGACTATGAACATTTTGCACCCTTGTCGGTAGTTCGGTACACTCATCGGGCTCAGAGAGTACTTTTATATGAAGTTACGTACCATGCGTCTCCATCATCAAGCGAGCGTGGATGTCTCCATTGAACGGGAGAGCGCATCCGGGAATACATTGTCTCTTCCCCTCCTGTGTCGAATCTGTCGGGTCATTGGTGCATTAGGTGGTATTCATTTGCATAGATTCTGACAAGCAGGCTCCCCAGCATGTCCGGAGTGCGCAAACCTCGACGAGACCGCGGAGCACGTGCTTTTTAGTTGCATACGCTTAGTGGAGCAAAGGTTGATCACAAGATATGCGGTGCACATCAATGTGCGCACAATAGTCTCACGTTTGGGCAGACAACGACAGTTCACTAGGTCTTTGGATAGGATAGAAAACGTAATCCTTCAGAAGCAGTTCACCAGCCGTGCACGGAACATGTCGTCCAGTAAGACACTGTTGCGTACTGACTCAGAAGGTTACGGTATCATATGGTGTCATATGGTCAAATTTGTATTTGTTTTTTTGTCATGTCTAGGTTTGAAGAATGTTACTGTTCAAATTTATGTTGTGGCCTATAATTCAGTAATCTTTGGTGTGCCTATGATCTGTTACGATGGTCGATGTGTTCGTTATGTCCATTTTTGTTGATCCTCATTTTAATACTATTTTTATTATCTTTGAAAGTTGTATTTGGTCCACATCCCTAGCACTATCAGCATCGGTCCAAATAGTTCCAAATTAAAAAATCCTTCCATACACTCAGTCAAAAAATGTAAAAATATCTAATTTGTCATAGTCTACGTTAGTCAAAGTCGAAGTAGTCAGTTTTTGTCGATTTTGTCTTGATCACACGTTAGCTTCGATTCTACATATAAGCAAGCACTAGTAAATGCTGCACTTCCCACTATTAGTTTCTTAGTTATTTTAAATTGATATTGCAAGAAAATATTATAAAGCATTAGGCATTCGAAACATATTAGGGTTTACTCACAAAACTATCAGATATAAAAAATATAGAGAAAATTAAATCACGAAAGCATGTTGAGAACTATGTATTAGCAAATTGAATTGTATACACAAGATACTACTAATTATTACATATTGTAATTGAATTTTTAAAATTAACCGAATAGTGGAAAGCCCAGGCAACAGTTGAAAGTCTGCTGACTCAAAAAAGATTCAGAGACTCGCCACAAAACACAAATAATTTCATTATGATTCACAACGACTCTCGAAACCTTCCCAGACTCAATCGATCGAAACTGTTTTCTGGGTATAGAAACTACTAGGCCCCAGCAGGTCCCTCCTGTATATCGAGCATTTCTGATAAATCAGCCATACTCCATCTGTAGCAGCCGGTTCGCAATGAACCGTTGGAAGTGCATTAAAGTGTTAAAGGTGATATTTTCATTACAAGAATTAGAATCAACATCCTTCACTTTAATACCGTCGAACCTTGTGATCTTGGCCAGGGAGTAAATATGGGGCTAAAAATTAGGAAAGATATAGGGGAACTCTTTCTCGGCAGTTTTGTTCCCTTCGTCATGGGGGTTTTTTGAAACCTGTAAATAGGTCTCAGAGTTGGCCTCAAATCCTTCCCAACCAAGCTGAGTTATATGCCCAAATTTCAGGCAATTCGGCCCACAAAAACCCCCATGAAGAAGAGAACAAGCCTGCCGAGAATACCCATCGTCACCCTACCAGTATGCATTTTTGATCGGTTTTATCTTAACGGAGCACAGAGGCACACCACAACGCACTTAATCATTTCAGTGGAAAATCATAGGAAAAAAATGTTTCTACACTGTTTCACATTTATTGCCATAACTCTACAGTAAACGCTAATATCGCTATGAAAATTAGAGTGCAAATAGAAAACAAGTTGTTGAATTTGGGAAAATTTTATTGTATAACACTAGGATGTAAAATATGTTCATTAAACAATGGAGAAAACACGCTTTTTTAATGCTTACGTTAAAACCGATGTATGACTTAGAAAAACATTTATGTCACTTTAGACAGTTAACTGAGTTTGGTGAGTAGTAAATATGCATAATTGAAGTAACGTTGATAAATATATACTGGTTTGAAACCACTTTGAACACTTTGGGGACATTTTTTGTAGGTATTTTGGCGATATTGTTCAATCGGAACAACATGGGTTTCTTTGAAATTTCGTAGTATAAAACATCAAATCGAGATTTCTCGAGATTCCTCCTAGGAATTATTTTAAAAATTTACCAACCGGTGCAGAATAGCAACAGGGTTCGATCCCTGAACTTAGTTTTGATGAACATTTTTATTTTATAATAATGGTCTGTGGGGGCACCGTGCGGTGGAGATATCACTCCGGACAACATTGTTGAAATACTTTTAGGTGCACTAGTATAATGCTCAGAATGTGACATCACTTTCTCTTTTATATCTCATTTTTTGGGTAAAGATCACTGCGTCCAGATTTTAGGATTATTGTATTTTCCGCTTTTGCTGTGAAGTACACAAGCTAACACAGTAACATACTTATCTTTGAGATACCTGAGTATCGATTGAACACAAGACCAACTATTACCTATTGATGAATAGAGATCCTGAGTTACAGCATATGTGATTCCCCCCATTTGGCGAGACTCTCCTCTATCTGATAACAGAAGACGTTTACATAAATAAATTGAAATACGCCTAGGAGGGACGGAAGAAGCTGATGCGTGCAAAAATGGTTACTCCGTCCTTTTCACATGTTGGTCTAGCATTATCAATTTGCTTAACCCCTTAAGGACCTGAAAAACTTTTTTGCATATTTTTTGGCTCAATAGGTGCAGTGGGTTTTTCAAAAGCGAAACGGTTTTATTAACCTTCCGTAACTCGCGCGGTTGGCTACCTGGGTCAGCACCTCGCTACTGCTGAGTACAAAAAGCGAGATTTTTTCAACGTGTTGTACAAAATACAACAGCGCGATCGCTCGAGGGTTAAGGGGATTTGTTGTGCTCTCGCATGCATATGTGGAGACTATGATGTACTGCACACCAGTTGTTTTTCACTCCATTCCGTGTTGTTTCTATGTATATATGATGTACGATGTACCTCAACGAGAATTGTTCAGAACTCTTTATTTGGGTTGAGATTTATGTCCTTTCACAACTGTAACAAAACTCTCCAGATTAATCAAAAACGTTCAGTAATTATGAACTTAGTCAACTGAATGCAAACAGTTTTGTTAGCTTCAAATATCACTTGAACGATATTCATTACAATTAATGATATATTTTGAAGCATGAACTGTTGGTAATCATGATCTTGAGTTGTTCTAGGAAACCTGAAACGCTCTGGAGCTCAGATTGCAAGATCTACCTGTAGGCGTAATGTATGCATATCAGAACTGATTTCATTGGATCTAAACATGTAAATCAAAGTGTGGGAGACTAGCTCCACATCACTAGCGATTCCTTGAGCCTTCCAAATATTTGTATAATTAAGATCTTTATTTCCTGTAAATCCTGTAAGAATCCTGAAATTTGGCTATCGGTGAAAGCTGTCTCGGAAAGTAGTTTATGGAAACCTAGGGCAGGCTTGTGGTATTCGAACCATGGTTCAAGATGTCTGGATAATCATTCCACGGTTTGTTATTCGTACTATTCCTTCGATATTTCCTTTCCGCGACGAACAATGCACTCGCGCCCTAGGGGAAGGGCACTAGTGATGTGGAAAAATATTGAGAATATATGCTTTATCAACATCGACTAACTTCATATACAAACATTTCGTAAATCGGGGCATCAGGCAATATTGTTTTTTTTGTAGTGCTCTCAGGCAACATATCTGTTAAAATAGTACAACTGCAATGGAAGATATATTCCTGCACATTTTTTGCACCTAGTTTGTGATTATGGATTTTTCGATGCTAATGTAACTTTGTTTTGATTTTCGTTTTTCATGATAATCAATGCGCTCACGGCAAAGAAACTTTCGATGCTAGGGGCAAGACACAAGTTCAAAAACAAAAAAAAAATGTATATAGACAATAACCCATAAAAATATTAACAATAAACTTAGGTACTTTAGGCATATATTTCTTATCGTTCAGACTTGCATATTTATTTAAACGCTATTTGATTTGCCATTGATTTTCTTTTAATATTATGTGAAAGCTACGTGACGTGAAATGAAATAGCAATATATAGATGTTTTTGTTTTTTTTTGTTTTCGTGACTAGAAACCTACTTAATTTTTTTTCGAATTGAGTACAATCTCAAAACTTTTTACAGTGCATGTATTAACTTTCGAACTGTATCGTTTCAACCCGTTTCACAACTTCACGTGTAGTGATACGTTTGTTGGTAAACAAACGGGTGAATGTGTTTGTGTAAACCATTGAAATCGATCAGCTGTTTGCCGAATCTTTATGTGTATGTGTTCCACACATACACGCATGAAATTATGAAACTTCACAAATGTCAACTGTCTGTACGCAAATGTCATCCAGCATCAAGCCCAAATAGTCGAGTCAGTGGGAAGATTGATTTTCATTTGCTTGATATGTGGATCTAACATATTTACCTAAATTTCGGGGTTTTAGGTATACTTTCCTAGTTATAATGTTCTCAAATTAGTCTAGTGCGTACCTAGCGTCTTTCAAATGTAGTGAGAGCTGGTGAAATGATCAGCTGAAGTGGCTTTACTGAAAAGAATTGTGGCAAAAAAATTGGGCGAGACAGTGCCAAGTTGGTCAGCCATATTTGTTTTGCGTCAGTGGGATAAGAAAAATACGGCTTTTATTTCGTTTGCTGAAAAATAACGTGGAAATGTGTTAATTGTGTCGAAAAATAGTGCATTAGTGATTCAAACTTGCTAACGTGGAACGGAGGAAATAGTTCGTGTTCATCAACGAAGGTGGAAATAATAGTGGTATAAGCTGAATGTTTTCCGAGTTCTAACCTTTCCATTCATAACAGGATTCTGTGGACCGGCAGAATCCTACACTGGTGAGTAGTCTGTTTGTTTACATATAGACTGGCCCAAAATGCGTAAAGTTTCAAAACGAAAACATTGCAGCAGTTTCTGAGAGTGAACATGTCTAATGATATTCCCTGAAATTTAAAGCAAAATCAAAACTAATATAATAATAGTTATTTAGGTAACGAGTTGCAAAAAGTTGATTTTTTTTTCAGCACGAGTCGTACATGTATCCAATGAGGCTTGCAGATTTCTAGTTTTGCAACGAGTTCCATACACAATTTTATGCTATGATTTGTTCATTATACAACTCATTTGAGCTGCATAATATTTATAATGCAACTCAAATGAGTTGCATAATGAACATTATGCAACTTTTTTCATTTTGCAACTCATTTCAGTAGCATAATGCACCAGTTCGGAAAAATTGCCATTATGATACAAAAATGAGTTATATAAAATATAAATAATGATACTGAATTGCATAAAAGAATACATATTTGGAAGGCAATTTTGAATAACTTTGCCTGAATCTTTGCCTACTACCGTAATAGTTTATCCCATATTATACGAGTTATTTTCGTTATCAGTGCATGACCTCTGGAGATTCTATTTGTCATCCTTTTGGATCATCAAAAAAACTTTTGGACAAGATTTTTTAAATTTTTTGCGTCTTATACAAAATTGTTTTGACTGAACTACATAGAACGCTTGTCTATTTACAAAAGTTATAAACTACATATAGCTATTTACAAGTTATCGTAATCCAGGATAGCAATGATCAAATTGTTTTATTTTAAGACAAGTACTGGTTTCTTAGTATAAGTGTTGAGCCAACACAATAATAGTTGGAAAGATTTTAATATGTTTAAAAATCTATTTTGATTTCGCCGTTTTAGGGTAACATTGAACACCCTAGTAATGAGTGTTTGTTTATGTTAAAATACCCTTACTTACTGTATCAATAACTTTGGAAGTTAGGTATTTAGTAAATAAATTATTCCAATTCATCAATAACGTCTAAAGGTATGCATTTCCTAAGTTAGCAAAGAATACTTTAAGCTCATCGATTGATTGATTAACTATGAACTTGATAATAAAAGTTTAGATTATGAAATTGATTTGTGAGCTGTCATTTTTAGTTAATCAGTGACTTTGATCCTCAAACAGTATATAGTTGTCATGCCAAGTATAAATGATTGGAAAATGTAACTCGATGTATTTTCATAGCTAAATAATAGTAGGTTACGAAAAACAATTCGTTAACAGAAACTGATTCAACATACTTTTTTTAAAGACGTCAAAATTTCACAAAAAATATAGTTACCAATTGACTTTGCATACCCAAGTAACAATTTCAGCACTATAAGCATGAGTCATTTGCTTTCAGTTGTGTAACACTCAAATTGAAGCAGTCAACGCTGAATAAAAAGGAAGCTAGTCAAATTTACAACATAAGCTAACACAAGGCTGCAAAACAAGCACTATACAACTTCCAAACTCGGTTTTCTGAAATCAATCACTTGTCACTGAGGCTGCCTTTACTGCTATCTGTTCCAACTCCCGGAGGTTCTGAAAGATGTGAAAACTTGAACAAATCACTAACAAAACAGCTATTAAACAGTACAATTCGTATAACTGATAAATCTACAAACCAGCAGCGCTTTGAAGGCCGTTATGCGATATCATTACAGCTAGAAGCTTTAATAAAGAAACTAGTGCAGTAAGATTTCTAAAGAATTCCACTTAGAATACATTTCAGGTTGTTTGTGCAAGTGTTTGAACCACATTTCTCAGTGACTATTACTAGACATGTTTAATCTTAGAAACTGTTGACTTACTTTTTTATCTTCGCTTGGGCTACTCTAGTATGCAGATTGACGGTAGAACTAACTAATTTCGCGTATTACAGATCTATGTGGGAAAAGATGAATATGCGCCCGTTGAAGAGGCCCCGCTTGGGGCCTCCTGATGTGTATCCCCAAGAGGCGAAGCAGCGGGAGGACGAACTTACCTCTACTCATGTTAAGCACGGATTTGCCACAGAACACAAACTATCGGAGGAATTCGGTACGGCAAGAAATTGCAACGTTACTGCCAGTAAGGTCGGAGCGTACTTCAACGCAATCTTGGCCCGTAAAGAGGAGCTGATGACCCTGCCGGATTCGGGGCGAAAGAAGCAGCAAATCAATCCGAAGGATAATTTTTGGCCTGTAACGGCCAGGAACAAAGCGACACTAGATACGTGGTTCAAGGATTTGGCAGGAACAAAGCCCTTGAGTAGCTTGGCCAAGAAGGCTCCGAGCTTCAACAAGAAAGAAGAAATATTTGCGATGCTTTGTGAAAACCAAGTCACAATGCAAAGAGCGGCTTGGTTCATCAAGCTTAGTTCCGCTTATACTGTTGCAGTTTCCGAAGCAAAGATTAAGAAAAGGCAGATGCCTGATCCAGCAACAGAGTGGACGGGTACACTCATTAAGTTTATGAAGGACTTGGTTCCAAAACTGCATGAACATTATTACCAGGGTCCTGTTCCAGAAAAGACCTCCACTGGATCAGCTCCTGGAGGAATGACGCCTAATTCTGGGTTAAACAGCAGTCTAACAATACCGGCACCAATGTCTAGTCCTGCTGGTAGTCTCCATAGCCCAGCTAGTTCTAGCGTTGGCAGTAGTACGTCCCAGATGCCGAATCAAGCTCCGCCCCTTTCTCCACAGGAAGAACAAAAGCTGGCCCAAAAGCAGTGGAACTATTGCACGCAGCTGTGCAAATATATGTACGAAGAGGGTTTGCTCGATAAAGCCGAATTTCTCAACTGGGTCTTGGATTTACTAGACAAGATGAAATCTCCACCTTCGTCTGACGATGGTGTCCTCAAAATATACGTTCCACTGGCGATGCAATATCTATCGGATTTCGTACAATCGGAACGATTCTCTCGGCGCTTGGCGTATGCAGTGTGCAAAAAGCTGGCCCATCTAATCAACGTCATGGCAGAAAATCACAACCTGAACATCAGTAATCCGGAACTGTTCCAGACGAAACAGGAACCGAAAGATAAGCCCATCGAAAAACTGTCCCCGGACTCGGACGTCAAACCCGACGACATTACCCGTGAAAACCCCTTCGATTCCATCTTTTCCGAATACATGACCTGCTCGCATCATCGGGACCTCGTCCTGCAGCTGTCGTCGATCATCCAGGTGGTCACGCTGGAGTGTCCCACGGCTATGGTGTGGTGTGGCATCGGAGAAACGCGATCCTCCTCGGTCCTCGCCGGAAGTCCGCTTGATCATCTTCCGATCGCTCCATCCGGTCTTCCTATGCCATCGCGGTGCGAGAAATCCAACGAAGAAGTTCGGAAGAAGCTGCTGCAAGCGGAGGAAAGCATCAAGATACGCTCCAGGCATGCGGAGTCCCGGTGGTGCATCGATAAGTGGCAAACGGCCGCCGGGAATGCGAGTTTGAAGATATTGACGGTTCTGGATGCTCTGGATGGGCACTGCTTCGATCGAATGGATACTAATAATTCTTTGGATACGTTGTATCAGAAGATTTTCCCTCCGCTTCAGATTGTCAAGGAAGCTACTAATAACAATACTAGCGGTTCGTCCAACAACAAGGAGAGCAGCAAGTCGCTGGATTATGTAAGTTGAATAGTTTAAGTTCAGTGATCTGGGGTGACGTCGATCGTTTCGTGTATCAAAAATGCTGTACGAAGAGCAATTCTTGTAGCTTCGTGGTTGTGTCATCAAGCATTTAGACGCATCGTGCTGAGGAGCGCGGGTTTTCGGCTGTGCCACTGGGCGTTGCATGGCTGCTCTTTGCGAAGAGCAAGAAAAACATTCATTGCGATCAGGCGTCGCCGCGTCGATACCATCAATAAACCCTCCCTTATTCATTAGTATTTTATTAGTGTAATAAGGTAAGAGTGATATTCATACAAAAAAAACGGAAAACGGATCCAAACACAACCTAAAGCATACAGGCCAATAAGCCTAACCTCTATTATACCCAAAATAATGGAGAAGCTACTAGACAAGCATAACAAAGGCTTGTTTTTAAAAACTCACGAGCTAAATTTGCCTATTGCAAAGGGAAGTCAACGGTAACAGTCCTTCACACGTTAACACAAAATAAAGAAAAGCATCAAATACCTACAAGGAAGTAGCGTGCATTTCTTGATATTGAAGGTGCGTTTGATAACGCTTCACATGCTTCAATCAGGTCAGCTATAAATAAACGGGCCTTTCATGGCTCAATCGTTGACTGGATCACTGCAGTGATAAATAATCGATATATTGTCTCCAGACTGGGTGAATCAACCAATAAAGTAAGTTCCTGGATGAATTCCAGGAGGAATTTTTGGATGAATGTCTGGAGGAATTTCTGGAGGAATTCCTAGAGGAATTCCTGGAGGAACTTCTTGAGAAATTCCAGGACGAATTTCTGGAGAAATTCCTGGAGGAATTTCTGCAGAAATTCCTCGAGGAGTTTCTGGAGGAATTCCTGGAGGAATTCCTGGAGAAATTGCTGGAGGAGTTTCTGGAGGAATTCCTAGAGGAATTTCTGGAGGAATTCTTAAAGGATTTTCTAGAGAAATTCCTGGAAACATTTCTGGAGGGATTCCTGAAGGAATTTCTGGGGGAATTTCTGATGGAATTCTTGGAGGAATTTCTGGAGGAATTCTTGGAGAAATTTCTAGAGGAATTCCTGGAGAAATTTCTTGAGGGATTTCTGGAGGAATTGCTGGAGGAATTTTTGGAGGAATTCCTCGAGGAATTCCAGGAGAAATTTTTGGAATTCTTGGAGGAAGTACTTGAGGAATTACTGGAAAAATTTCTTGGGGAATTTCTTGTAGGAATTTCTTGACGAATTTCAGAGAGAATTTCTGGAGGAATTCATGGAGCATTTTCTAGAGAAATTTCTAAAGTAATTTCGGGAGGAAATTCCGGAGAAATTCCTGACGCAATTTCTGGAGGAATTCCTGCAGGAATTTCGGAAGGATTTCCTGGAGAAATTTCCGGAGGAATCCTCCGCTAAGGACTGTCCTCACGGAGGTGTAGTTTCAACACTACCATGGTCTTTAATTGTTGATGACTTGCTTAATAGTTTGGTGGTAATGGGATTCGAAGTCATTGGCTATGCAGATGATATTGTGATAGTGGTATTGCGACATTTGCACCCTTTTAGACTCGGCCCAAATTCATTATTATCACAGTTGAATTTCGCACACAACTTCTCAGTGGCTGAGGGCACAAGTTCGCTTGAGTTCTTGACAGAGTCGTCTGCTGCACAACAAGTCAACGAAATAAGTTTGAATAATGTGAAATATAGCTGGGAAATAATAACTCAGTGGATTTTCAAATTATCACAAAAGTCGATACATTGATGAGAAACCCAATAGGAGGGAAGTATAATGAAACGCTATCAAACAGCGTGCAAATAGCATTAAACTACACTCTTACCTAGTGCAAAAGAGAGCGACTTAACCACCTAAATGTCAATCCCTCAAAAACTACTATTGTAATATTTACAAGAAACAGGAATGTCAATATCAATGTACCGTCCTTGGTTGGGGAACAGTTGAAATTCTCTTCAAAGGTGAAATATTTAGGAATCATACTAGATAAAAATACCAGACTCGAGTGGGCCTGTCGCAGAGTGATTGGGAAAAAGTGGAGACTAAATCCCAGGATAGTTCATTGGATTTATATGGACTTGTTAGACCCAAAGACTATTAAGGACTGTATCGGAAATTAACTATAAACATTCAAAATGCTCTATCTCGAAGCATGGTTGGTCTTTTTATTTCGGTTCTTCTATGAAATCTTCACAATATAGTTAAGTTTAGAACAGCTTGAAGAAATTTTGAAAATGTTTGGTATTATTGAAAATATGGCTCTATGAGTACACCACACAAAATAACAATCTGTACAAAAGGCAATTTTCTAAAATCTTTTTAACGTTTCAATAATTTGTAGCGAAAAAAAATTGTACGAGGAAAAATCTGGAAAGTTATGATTATTACTAGCAGTTATGTACACATAACATATCACTCAATACCGACTTTTAAAATTCTTATTTTGGATAGAAAACCCTCCATCATGTAGAAAATTGTGTAACCCAAAAAAACACCTACTTTTTCGTCGAACTTTGACGCTCTGTTTTAAATATCTTCAGAGGTTATAAAACTCCGTTCTCTGGTAAAACTACCTCTTCAATAAATTTAAATACATGCCCAATTAAAAAAAAATGCGAATTTTCAACTTTATGTATTTTTTATTTGCGTCATTGTTCTTTAAAGTCGCATAAAAAAAGAGTTCCTCGAAAAATGGTCATTTTTTCATTTTTAAGAATTGCGCTAAACCACGGAGGAAATTTTTCTTGATAAAAATAATTTTCCTATATCATGAGCATTCTGGAAAAGAATATATTTGCGCAAAAATAAGAGAAAAAATTGAATATTTTTCCAACGGTTTTCGCTATTTTAATTTTTAAGGGGGTGTCCAAAATTTTAAAAAACATATGTGCAATCTTTGAGATAAAAGTCCAAGTTAAACGATATTTTTTTGAAAATCAGAACTGCCATTCTTTATTTTAAAGATTTATATAGTATCTCCAAAAATAAAATTATGTTTATTTCGAATAGATTATTTTTTAGGCAGTGGTGAACGTTTATAGTTAATTTCCGATACAGTCCTTATGCCTCTCTAGTTGGTGGCCTAAAACCAAAACCAAAAAAGCCCAACGAGTGCTGGATAAACTTTAACGTTTAGAAAATTCAACAGGAGATATTCAACATTACATATCCTAATGCATCTGATACCTTAATTCATCTAGCAGTTGAAAAGAAGACGATCTATCATGATATTTGGAAATTTTTACCAAGGTTACTGTATATCCATTTAGTATTACAAAATACAGACTGGATGGAACCAAAACTCATCTTAGATATACTATATAAAGTTACGATTGATGATCGAAACGTATGGGAACCAGGAGGACCAATGGTTCGACCAGGATCTATTGTATTCTATAATGATAATAATATAAACCGGGGCTGTTACAAGAACTGGAAGAATGTCCCTTATTCTTTTGCATGGTTTAAAATTGCTTTTTCATTGTTATTTTATTGGAGACATCTTTTTATCACACTTCCATTGTGCAACCATGATCCAATTATTGAACACTGCCATAAACCAAACTATTGGCCTGACTGGCAGATTTCATTCGAATCGGGCGTTCCAACGAAAAGGTACAGTCATACCGTTTTAGGAGCATTCCAGAGGTTTTCAATGGTTTTTAGGTTCTTAGGCGTGTCCCAGTTGTGTTCCGGAGGGTTTCAGGGGGTCTCAGGAGCGTTTCAGGGAATTTTAAAGGGTTTCAGGTGCGTTCCAAGTCGTTTCAGAGGATTCCAGGGGAGGTTAATCCTGGGACATATCCCAGATAACATCTGAGCCACTGAAACTCTGAAAAACTTCGTAACCTCTCTGAAAACCTCTAGCAACATGCTTGAAAGCCCCCTTGAATTTCCCACAAACCTCCTGGAACTCCCTGAAAAGTCTTAAAACATCTTGAAACTCCTCTGAAATGTCCCTGAAATCCTCTTAGAAGCCCTCGAGAACCCTTCGGAAATTCCTAACATTGGAAAATATGTAAAATTCTGATAAATTTGTAACATTAAGATGAGCTAGCTTTAGGATGCGTTCCACATTTGAATTTTAGACTTCCGATACAAAAAAAAGGAAATTCAAATTCAATGGGAAGTAGTATATGGAAAACGTTTACTAGGTATTTATCTACTATGCAGGGTGCGTGTAATATTTTTGCACTAAATTATATCGGAATCATAAAACGTATTGATAATAATTCGACAAATAATCTGATCTAAATGATTTTTCCCGAAAATTTGTGATTATTTCAATGTTGTGTATGTCACGATTTGTCGTGAGAACGGGTCATCGGATTTACACAATTCTTTCAGTGTTGCTTCCATGCAGGACTCCGACGTGTTCGTGTGATAAAATAGTTAGAAAAGTAATAAAAAAACGGGAAATTTGAAAATCCCTTTTTCAGGAGGATTCTTTATGGAACAGGATGTTAAAATCAGCTAGTTTTCTATTAAAGTGTTGTATCAAGCACCCATGGTATCATTGTTATGTACAAGCTTGCAATTTGATGAAAACATTCGCGAAATGATGCGATTTGTCTTCGACAACGAATACGTTTTCACCCATCCTCGCTTTATTCAATCAACCTCCCACGGACTCAACACTGATCAGCATAGTTGACTCTTCCTTTTCGCCGTTGAGCCGTTGCGTTCTAGCCAAGCATCTCTTTTCATCGCTTTCGATGCTTTTCGACAGCTTATCGCGAAGCATCGTTGTCTGGAAGCTTTATTAGTTTGGTATCGGTACATGCGAATTTTGCTTTTGTGTGCGTGTCGAGCGTTCGTGCCGTAGCTTCGCAAACCAACCTATTCGGTATGGTTCGGCTGTTCGGGCGAGCGTGTGGCGGCACAGTCAGATGTGTGCAAAATCGTTTGTGATTTACATCATGTTCGTTTTGCCACCTCTTTGCTGCTGGTCATCGTTGATCAGTGCACAGTTCAATCGCACGCAATAAATATACAGTTGATGAGTTGTGATGAGCACTAGTGAGGTGATAATTTGCATCATTGGTTATGTATGTCATTCAAAGAATAAATTTGAAACAGGGATTACTAGAAGACGAAAATGCCGACAACTTTAGTATACATTCATTTATTTAGTGAACATCAAATTCATGATAATACTGAATCAACAATTTGCCGCCATAATACTCGATTTGCAGCTGCAGCTCTCCAACGTCGGTCACGCCCAACACTCGCCAGATCACGCTCCACCTGGTCCGCCCATCGTGCTCTCTGCGCTCCACGCCTTCTTGTACCTACCGGATGGTTAGCAAACACCAACTTTGCAGGGTTGTTGTCCGGCATTCTTGCAACATGCCCTGCCCATCGTATCCTTCCGGCTTTGGCCACCTTCTGGATGCTGGGTTCGCCGTAAAGTGCAGCGAGCTCGTGGTTCATCCTTCTCCGCTACGCACCGTTCTCCTGCACGCCGCCGAAGATCGTCCTTAGCACCCGTCGCTCGAAAACTCCGAGTGCTTGCAGGTCCTCCTCGAGCATCGTCCATGTCTCGTGTCCGTAGAGAACCACCGGTCTTATTAACGTCTTGTACATGGTACATTTGGTGCGGGGGTGAATCTTTTTTGACCGCAGTTTCTTCTGGAGCCCATAGTAGGCACGACTTCCACTGATGATGCGCCTTCGTATTTCACGGCTCACGTTATTGTCAGAATTCTTCTACCACCTCGAAGGTATCCCCGTCTATCGTAACATTGCTGCCAAGGCTTGTCCTGTCTCGCTCAGTCCCACCTACCAGCATGTACTTTGTCTTTGCCGCATTCACCACCAGTCCGACCTTTGCTGCTTCACGTTTCAGGCGGGTGTACTGTTCTGCCACCGTTCCAAATGTTCGGGCAATAATATCCATGTCATCCGCAAAACAGACAAATTGGCTGGATTTCGTGAAGATCGTACCCCGGCTGTTGAGCCCGGCTCGTCGCATAACACCTTCCAAAGCGATGTTGAATAGTAGGCAGGAAAGTCCATCACCTTGTCGTAGTCCCCGTCGAGATTCAAATGAACTGGATAGTTCACCCGAAATCCTTACGCTGTTCTGCACACCGTCCATCGTTGCTCTTATCAGTCTAGTCAGCTTCCCGGGAAAGCTGTTCTCGTCCATAATTTTCCATAGCTCTGTGCGGTCGATACTGTCGTATGCCGCTTTGAAGTCGATGAACAGGTGATGCGTTTGGACCTGGTATTCACGGCATTTCTGGAGGATTTGCCGTACGGTGAAGATCTGGTCCGTCGTCGACCGGCCGTCGATGAAACCGGCTTGGTAACTTCCCACGAACTCATTTACTTTAGGTGAAAGACGACGGAAGATGATCTGGGATAGCACTTTGTAGGCGGCATTCAGAATGGTGATCGCTCGAAAGTTCTCACACATTAACTTGTCGCCTTTCTTGTGGATGGGACAGATTATCCCTTCCTTCCACTCCTCCGGTAGCTGTTCGGTTTCCCAGATCTTGACTACTAACTGGTGCAGACAGGTGGCCAACTTTTCCGGGCCCATCTTGATGAGTTCTGCTGCGATACCGTCCTTACCAGCCGCTTTGTTGTTTTTGAGCTGGTGGATGGCATCCATAACTTCCCTCAGCGTGGGAGTTGGTTCGTTCCCGTCCTCTGCTGCACCAACATAGTCATTTCCTCCGCTGCCTTGGTCCTCCGTGCCTACATTCTCTTCGCCATTCAGGTGCTCGTCGAAGTGCTGCTTCCACCTTTCGATCACCTCACGTTTGTCCGTCAGGAGGCTCCCGTCCTTATCCCTGCAGATTTCGGCTTGCGGCACGTAGCCTTTGCGGGATGCGTTGAGCTTCTGGTAGAACTTACGTGTTTCCTGTGAACGGCACAGCAGTTCCATTTCCTCGCACTCCGCTTCTTCCAGGCGGCGCTTTTTCTCCCGGAAGAGACGGGTCTGCTGCTTCCGCTTCTGTCTGTATCGCTCCACATTCTGTCGGGTTCCATGCTGCAGCATTACCGCCCGCGCTGCATCCTTCTCCTCCAGAACCGCTCTGCACTCCTCGTCGAACCAATCGTTTCGTCGACTCCGTTCTACGTACCCGATAGTGCTCTCGGCTGCGTTGTTGATGGCTGCTTTCACTGTACTCCAGCAGTCCTCTAGAGGGGCCACATCGAGCACACCCTCGTCCGGCAACGCTGCCTCGAGATTCTGCGCGTATGCGGTGGCGACATCCGGTTGCTTCAGTCGTTCTAGATCGTACCGGGGCGGCCGCCGGTAATGTACGTTGTTAATAACGGAGAGTTTTGGGCGCAGTTTAACCATCACCAGGTAGTGATCAGAGTCGATATTAGCGCCACGATAGGTCCTGACGTCGATAATGTCGGAGAAGTGCCGTCCATCAATCAGAACGTGGTCGATTTGCGATTCCGTTTGTTGTGGTGATCTCCAGGTGTAACGATACGGGAGGCTGTGCTGGAAGAAGGTGCTACAAATGGCCATGTTCTTGGAGGCGGCGAAATCGATGAGGCGTAGGCCATTTTCGTTCGTCAGCTGGTGGGCGCTGAACTTTCCAATCGTCGGTCTGAATTCCTCCTCCTGGCCTACCTGAGCGTTTAGATCCCCTATGATGATCTTGACGTCGTGGTTTGGGCAGCGGTCGTACTCGCGTTCGACCTGCGCGTAAAATGCGTCTTTGTCATCATCAGTGCTTCCGGAGTGAGGGCTGTGCACGTTTATTATGCTAATGTTGAAGAATCGGCCCTTGATCCTCAACCTGCACATTCTTTCGTCGATCGGCCACCAACCGATCACGTGCCTCTGCATGTCGCCCATCACTATAAAAGCTGTTCCCAGCTCACGTGTGTTGCCGCAACTCTGGTAGATGGTATGATTACCTCTAAACGTTCGCACCATAGATCCTGTCCAACACACCTCCTGCAGCGCTACGATTCCGAACCCGCGGTCCTTCAGTATATCGGCGAGTATGCGGGTGCTCCCGATGAAGTTGAGAGATCTGCAGTTCCACGTACCGAGCTTCCAATCGCAAGTCCCTTTTCGTCGCTGTGGTCGTCGCCATTGGTATCGGTTCGCATTCTTCTCTTGTTGATTTTCCGGTGCTAGTCTTTTTTACGGCTGGCTCGCAGGGCCTGACACCAACCCACTAACCCAGGGAGCTGGGCTTACCTTCCCGGAAGCTACGGGTTCTGCATTGGCATTTCCTCCAACTACAGTGCTAAATAGCTAGGCTCGAGCGCCAGTCTTCGCCGGGGGTGGTGTTTTTAATGGGCGCCCAGGAGATAATATTTTACCTGAGCTTCCACCCCCTTTAGTATACATATACATATACAGTTAATACAATTGGAACAGCTATCTTCTATTTGCATTTTCTCAGCTGCCCGGAATACTATAAAGCTGATTTTTTTAGTGTAGTTTGAAAATTTCATAAACTTGTTACCTATGAAAAACTCAATCGCTAGAATGGAAGACCGCCGAGAAATACATAGCTGTTATAATACGAAAATTCCAAAGTTAGCAATGGTGTTCCGCTAGGGTGGCCCAAACATCAATAAGAAAATTTAAAACTAAAATATCCTAGCACTTGAATTTGCTACGATTTCGAATTCCCATTAGCTACAGCGAAAATTTGAGCTAAAGTGATTAGGTTTAAGCTGGCGATAGGCGAGCTTAAAGTTGTTGTGTAAAAACTAGTGCAAATATGTGCAGGAATGCCATAGTTTCAGTTTTCAGTCGCCTATTTTGCCTATTTTGGTATAGTTGCAGGGAATTCAATCCACAACAATTATGTTAAAGACAATAAAGTGATGCTTGCAAGATAAAAGTTTTACCCTAGATCTGCGATCACTCGATGGTTAGTGACCCCTGTCTGAGCGTCTTTGATCAGGAATCAGATGCGCTAATCGTCTTCCACTCAATTGAATTTTCTCAACCTTTAGCTTCAGCAGATACGTAACTTCATAACCCTTTTCGTGTCAATACCTGACGAGCTCGAATCGTTCAGGTTTCGTAATTGTCGTACGATACTCCTTTGATCCCCAGCTTCGTGAAGTCCATTTTTCCAGCGAAAAGACACTAGCTCAAACGGAAACCAGAACTCAACAAACCATTGTCGTCTGGGCCAATAACCTGTTGAACTATACAGTGAAAAACCAGGTTTGGCTGAGTGACCTAATCTTTATTTTTATAGGACTTGTAATGGTTTCGGCTTGCAGTCATAGAAATAAGCGTTAGTTCTTTTATTTCATCGCCGACGTTTCAATTCTCGGGTTTGGATCTTCTTCAGGGCCTGTGGTTTATTGACTGATTCATTCTTGGTATTTATACATTTTAACGATTACTTACTCGAAGTTACATTTTATATATACATACATTTTAACGTTTACTTATTCGAAGTTAAGGCTATGTGGGGCATCATCATAATCATCAATCATTGCTCTCAAACTTTGAAGATGCAAATATCGAGTTCTACTGCATCAAATAGGCTGAAAATTTGATCATTTGTATGCTTTCATGTGATGAACAATCGACTAAGTTTTCAGTTGAATCAGTCCACTGGAACTGGAGATTTGCATCGTCAAAGTTTCGAGGATAATGATGATGAAAGAGACGGAAGATAGCAAAATTAACACGGTGTCCCGTATCATCTTAATCAACTTATGAAGTGCCTTGTTTGCACAGAGGTATGTCGGGATTTTCGTGGAATGGTCTCACTAAGGTTGGAAAATGTTTCTGTAGAGGGTTGTTGTTGAGATAAAACAAATGAAAACCTACTTAACAATTTTGTACCCTTGCTAAATTAATGGGAAAATTATTTAATGGGGGGTTTCTACACTGTTCTACACTATACTACCGAAATTGTTGGGTCACAGTATTGAACAAAAGCATGAGCAGAGCATAGGTAATCGTATAACTCGTAGTTGCTACTCTGTGGTTGACCAAGATTATCAAAATTGCTCAGAGAACCAATGAACGGGACTTAAGGTCAGCTACCCATCCTTAATGAGCACAATATGTATACATGTTAGTAGCGGTGGTGATCACGTCCACGTCCTTGTCTGGAAAGGAAAGAGATGTTAGTTCGACTTTGTCATCGGAGATCGAGATGACCTCTGCATTTCCACATTTATTTCTGGAAGAAATTTTTTTAGTAAGATAACGATAAGGGGTTTATCTGGAAGTCACATGTGGATGTGATTGGTGTGCGATCTGCCAAATATTCGACAGACCTTGCAAACGTACCGCGTTGAATGATATAACCGAACACGTACGCGATTTTTTTTATTTGTGAATTTTAAGTGCATGATATTTTTTTTAAACCAAACGTGTTTATCGCGTTATCATACAGATACAGTGTTTGTGTAATGAACACACAAAACTTCGACCAACCTCAACCTGCACAAGAAGAGTCAATTCGATCAATGTTACCCCTCCCTTTTTCATATGGTTCACCCAATATTCTTATACGCATTGTTATTTTTTAGAATGCCGAGCAGGATGAATCGATCGTCAAAATCCTCTGCGAATGGGCCGTGTCGTGGCAGCGCTGGGGAGAACACCGTGCAATGGCCGTTGCTTGGTTGTTGGATAAGCGTCAGAACGACGTCTTTACAACGTACGAGAACGAAGCTGGCAATAATGCAAACTCGTCGGACGACAAGGACTCGGTCATATCCGGTGGTGGCCCGGGAGGTGGATTGCCCATTTTCCAGCACATTTTGATGAAATTTTTGGACAACGATGCCCCAACTTTGGATGAACATGGCTCGCCGCAGAACAAAAGCCAATTCACCAATTTGGTACATTTGTTCAGCGAGTTGATAAGGCATGATGTGTTCTCGCACGATGCGTACATGTGTACGTTGATCTCGAGAGGGGATTTGTTGACGGGATCCGGAATGTCCCTGCTTGACGGTCAGTCTAATTGTCCCGGGTTGGTAACTGGCCCCATATCGAACAAGCCCGCCACAGCTTCGCCCAACGTTAATCAAAGTATGGATGAGGATGTGATGCAGAATGATTTCAAAGCAAAGTTGGAAGATCTGGATGATTCAAACGTTGATGATGATTTGGACAAACTGTTGCAGCACATCAAGGAAGATCAGCAAAATTCGATGGACGCTCCGGACAGCCCGAAGGATCCAGATCATCCTGCACCGCATGCCAGTACGTCCAACAACAAATCGGAGACCTCAAGTCGGCATTTTCTCTACACTGAGCACTTCCCGCTTTGCCAGGACGATCCAATATCGCAGCATGATTGCAATCAGCGGTACATACTGTTGTATGGCGTAGGGAAAGAGCGTGACGAAAAGAAGCATGCAGTGAAGAAAATGTCCAAGGAAATTTGCAAACTGTTTTCGAAGAAATTCAGCATCGATGTCGCCGAAGGTGGGAAGGTGAAGAAGCATTCGAGGAATGAGTTCAATTTCGAATCGACGTCCAACAAGTGCCAATCGATGTCGTACTTCGACCAGCATGTAGTCACCTGGCAGTGCGCAGTCCAGGTTCAGGAGATGCTGAACAGTTTCACCTTGGGGAATAGTAATTATCTGCCGGTTCAGGAGCACGTAGCATTCTTGTTCGATCTGATGGAATCGGCATTCAACATCTACAGTTTGATCGATACGTGCATTCAAATCTTGAAGGAGCTGCCTGAAGTGGAGTTGCAACTCATGAGTAAGAATTCAGTTCTTACTAAAAATTATACGACATCATTGGGATTGTACGTCGTTGGAGTTCTCAGAAGGTATCACTGTTGCTTGCTTCTATCCCAGGAGCAAACAATCGCAATTTTCGAAGGGCTTTGCAGAATCGTCAAGCACGTGACCAACCCTAGCGATTGCAGTTCAGCGGAACGGTGCATTCTGGCCTATCTGTATGATCTTTATTCTGCATGTGCTTCGCTCAAAACTCGTCCCCAGCAAGAGCAGGCGTTCAACAATGCTTATCCGAAGATTAAACAGGCTCTGTACACGCCTCTGCAGCCGTCTCCATCGGCTCACCTTTACAATCCTCAGTTCATGGCTGATGTAATAAATTCCCCCAAACGAGGAGGCAAGATTGAACAGTCCTGGGCTCGTCTACTGAACGAGTCACCTTCCAATCGATACAGCTTCGTCTGCAATGCTGTGATCGCTGTTACCGGAGACATCGACAACGATACGCTGAACGATATAGCAGCCATGTGTGCAGAATTGACGGCTTGTTGTAACGCCTTGAGCACTGAATGGTTGGGAGTGCTGATCGCCTTATGTGGATCTAGCAAAGATGCCGGATACTACGTCGACGTGGTGAACCAGGTGAACATCAAGAACACCAACATTCACAACGCATTGTCGGTTTTCACCAGCATCCTAGTGGCACGGCATTGCTTCTCTTTGGAGAACTTTGTTGCTCACGTGGCGCTTCCAGCGTTAGTTCAGGCCTGCAAAGGACGCAGTGAAACAACCTCGGAGATCGAAGCAGGAGCCCGCTTGTCCTGTCATCTACTACTGCGACTCTTCAAAACCATCGAATGCCCCCAGCCAGGGCTGTACTCGGTGAGCACGTCCCCGAATCCCATAACCATCACTGGGCACGTTCACAACATCAAACTGAGCTGCGATCGGCATCTGCTAGCAGCAGCTCACAAGAACATCGGAGTTGCTCCGGTGTTGGCAGTGCTCAAGGGTATTCTGGTGGTTGGCGATGCTACGGCCCAGAAGTCTCAATCGTCGATTTTCGGCAGTGAAAGACGCAGTGGACTCAATACACCGGTTCATCCGGGAAGCACTCCGAAGCATGCAGGGGATCTGAGTCATATTTTGGGAACGAGCGATCTCTCCGTTTTGGGGAACACCGATGAACCGATGCTGGATCTCACGTAAGTATTGCGGACAATGAGTTGCATGAACAAATTCTGAAGGTTTTTCAAGCATATCAAGCGAATCTTAAAGATTTGAAGATACGTGCCGAAATTTGAGACAGTTGCTTATTGTTGAACTTCTTGTAGAAATCGAGGATCAATTTCTGGTGAGAATGTTACTCATTTTTACTGAATACGTTCCCAGAAATATCCCTGGAAAGTTCGCTCAAAAATAATAGAGAAATCCCCAAGATTTCTGCCAGTGCGAGATTGCTTGATGTATTGTTCTTCTACTTTTCTTCAGACATCGTTTTATCTGCCTCACGTTGATTGTGTGTGCTGAACTCCGGCGCAGTCTTGTAGTGCTCACCTTTAAAATTCGCGTAAAACCTTCGCATATTGTTCCGACTCGCGTTTCTCTACAATGCGTCCAGCGTAAAATGTACTATTTTTCCGCATTCCAACAGCCAAAACAACACAAACCAGGAAACGACAACCAGCTTGTCCGACTTTGCTCAGCATGTACTACGTCAAATATGCTCCCAGGAATGGGTCCTGGAGCGGTGTCTTCAGAACGCCGAAGAACTCTGCCAGCCGGGAATGTTGATCGACAATATGTTAACGGCGAAACAAGCGCAAAGGTTGCTCCACATGATCTGCTATCCGGAGAATGAATCCAATTTGATTGCCGAAATGGACCAGAAAGCGATCATTGTTAGGATCCTCGAGAACCTTGAACAGTGGTCGCTGAGAATTTCGTGGCTGGATCTACAGCTGATGTTCAAGCAAACCAACTGCAGCTCACCGGAGTTATCCAATTGGTTGGATTTGGTCGCTAGAGCGGCCATCGACGTTTTCCAGGTGTATGAATGTAATTTGATAGGATCAGCCTCACAAAATGGAGTGAACTCAAAAACGAAGCCATCAATTTGGCTGGTGGCTCCTTTGGTTGCAAAACTTCCAAGCGCTGTGCAGGGTAGGATTTTGAAGGTAGCCGGACAAGTACTGGAAAGCACAAACATGTTCAGCAAGTCGAAAGAAAGTAGTTCCGGGAACAATAGTGGCTTGAACAATCAAGAAGATGGAAACAGCAACAGCTCCATTAGCTCGAACGGAAGCGTAGTAGCGCCAAAACCAAGTTCGCAACTGAACCATCAACCGTTTTTGGGATTGGTGCTTACCTGTCTGAAAGGACAGGACGAGCAGAAGGAGGGACTGTTGCAAAGTCTCTATACCCAGTTGTCACAGTTTGTGCAAAATCGTGAGGTAAGCTTATTCGTAAATCTCTTTACTTCAATCCCTATAATACTTATATTGTTGTAGATTGAACTGGTCGGTGGAATCGATGATCCGTTCGGTTTCGAGAAGATGCTGGATGCCTTACAGCTGCGATACTCCCTGGTTGGAGGATTGTTCGACGCCATTCAGAAGAACTCTACATCTACCAGTGACTGGGCTATACTGTTTTCCCAGCTGATTAGCCAAGGAGTGATCGATTTGAGCAACAATTCGTAAGTTGAAATGAGAACATTGAGTTATTAAACCAAGGAATACATATTTATGAATTTCCACAGGGAACTGTTCACCACTACCTTAGATATGCTGGCCACCCTTATCCATTCGACGCTCATGTCCGACAGTCAATCGGAACGGGACGAAACCAAGAAACAGTATACCAATTTGATGAAGAAACTACGCAAAGAGCTCGGGGATAAGAACAATCCGTCGATCAAATACGTTCGGCAGTTACTGCCAATAGCCAAACAAACGTGCGAAGTGATTGCTTGCGAACCTGCGGGAAGTTCGATTGATGCCAAGGGAAACAAGATTAGCATCGACAGTATTGAAAAGAAACATGTAAGTATCGGTTTTCAGGTTTTGTTCGCAGTATTTGGTTTATATTCCATGAATTAGTATTTTATTTTAGCCAATTATCTTTTTTTTTCGAAATCCGCAAGAAATTTCGCCAACTATTTCTCTAAGAGCACCATTTCTATCTTATCATTTAACCAAATAACAAGCTTGGTTTAAAATAGCTAAAGAGAAGAAAGAGAATAACTTTCTAGGACCATATGCTGCAATAGAGTGTAATAGCACAAAATTCACATTTTTCACTAGTTTCAAACAAACGTCATGTTTAGAGCAAAACACTTGGGATTTCTTCAATAATTTCTCCATGGACACCTTTTGATATTGCTCCAGGTATTTCTTCAGGAACTACTCCGGAGATTCCTTCAGGAATTCCCAAAGGAACTTTTCCAGGAATTTCTCCTTCGTGAATTCCTCCATGGACGTCTTTCGGAGTTCCGATAGTGATTTTTTCAGGGCTTGTTCCAAGAAATGCTTCAGGAGTTCCTCCCACGATTTCTGATACCCATAGCTTCCTTCAGTGATTCCATAATGGATTCCTCCAGAGATTTCTTCAAGAATTGCTCTAGGGATTTGATCAGACATTCCTCTGGGAATTGGTCCTGGGATATTTTTTCCCAGTGATTGTTCCAGTGCTTTTTTCCTGAACTCCTTCAGAAATTTCTTCAGAGATTTCCAAAGGAATTTCATCAGAATCCATTTAGGTATTCAGAGATTCCTTTAGGGATTTCTCCATATATTCCTTCAAGAATTCCTCTAGAGATTCTTCCAACAGTTCCATCTGAAAATAATCGAAGTATTTCTGCAGGAATTTCTTCCAGGAATTCTTTCAGAAAATTTTATCAGAGATTATTCAAAAATTAATCTACTTGTTCCTTAAAAACTTTGTACAAAAATCTTTTAGCAGTCCATTCATTCAAGCATTCTTTTAATAATTCGTCCAGAAATTACTGCAGACATGTATTTCTTCAGATTTTTTTTTCAGGGATTCCTAAAGCAATTCTTCTGGGAATTCGTTAAGGAAGCTCTTCATGAATTTCTCGTGGGATTGCTTCTGGGATTCCACACGGAGTTTCTTGATGAATTCGTTCAGCTTTCGCTTCCCGGCCTAAAGTCTTGGATCAATGTGTGTGAATTCTTTCAGCTATTCCTTCAAGAATTCCTCCAGAGATTCTCTCGAAAATTTCTTCTGTAATTTTTTCAGGATCAACTCCACGGATTATATTATAAATTCCTTCAAGGATTCATCCAGGAACTCTTATTGGAATTCATCCTGAAATTCTTTCTGGAACTCCTTCATGGTTTAATCCAAGCCTTTCTCCAAGAACTATTTAGGGGTTCCCTTAGAAATTCCTTTTGCAATAGATTCTGGGATTCCTCCAGGGGTTTTTTTTTCAGGAATTCCTCCAGAGATTTCTTCAGGAACTGCTACAGGGATTCCTTCAGGATTTCTCCTTGGATTTCTTCTACGATTTCTTCAATGCTTTCTCCTAGGATTTCTTCAGAAACTCCTCCTAGGAGTTCCTCTTGAGATTTCTTCAGAAAGTTTTCCTAGGATTCTTCAAGGAATTTCTCAAGGAATTCCTCCAGAGGGAATTCCTGCAGTGATTCCTCCAGGAATTCCACTAGAGATTTCTCTAGGAATTTCTCCACAAATTCCACCAGAAATCCCTGCAAAAGTTCCTCTAGAAAATCCTACAGGAATTCCTCTAGAGATTCCTTCAGTGATTCCCCCAGAAATTTCATCAGGCATTTCTCTTCTTATTTCTCCAATAATTCCTCCAAGGATTCCTCCGCGAATTTCTCCAGGGATTCCTCCATGAATTTCTCAAGTAATTTCTGTAGGGATTCCTACAGGAATTCATCCAGAGATTCCTCCAGGAATACTTCCTGGAGTTCATTCTGGGAATCCTCCAGATATACTTTCAGAATTCCTCCAGGGAGTCCGCCAAGAATTCCTACCTCCGGTAGATAATCTCTTCAATAAAAAGTATAAAAACATAATAATTCCTCTAGGAATTGCTCCAGGAATTCGGTCAGGATCTCCTCCAGGAATTCTTTCATCGATTCTGCCAGGAATTCGTCCAGAAGTTCCTCCAGGAATTCCTACAGGGATTTCTCCATGAATAATTGCAGGGATCCCCCTTTCACAAATTTCTCTAGGAATTCTTAAAAAGATTTCTTCGGAAATTTCTCTATTAATATCTCCTAGAATTCTTTTAGGAATTCCTCCAAGAATTCTTCCAGCGATTACTCCAGGAATTCTCGCAGGGATTGCACCAGGAATTTATCAAGGAGTGTCTGTAGGATTTCTTCTTCTTCTTTATGGCTCGACGTCCGAACTGAGACTTGGCCTGCCTCGCTTCAACTTAGTGTTCTTTAAGCACTTCCACAGTTATTAACTGAAGGGCTTTCTTTGCCTGCCATTGCATGAATTCGAATATTATGAGGCAAGAACAATGATACACTATGCCCCAGGGAGTCGAGAAAATTTTCTGGAACGGGAATCGAACCCGCCGTCTCCGGATTGGCGATCCATAGCCTTAACCACTAGGCTAACTGAAGAACTGCAGGGATTCCTCCAGGAATTTCTCTAGGAATTCCTCCAGGTATAATTTCAGAAATTCTTCCAGGAATTCCTCCGAAACTTCCTCCAGGGACTCCTCCAAAAATTTCTCTAGGAATTTCACCAGGAATTAGTCTAGGGATTTCTACAGATTTTTTTCTGTAGAAAAAAACCCATACTGATTCCTCCCAGAGTTGCTCTAGGAATACCTCTAGGCATTTTTCCAGGAATTCATCCAGAAATTTGTACAGGGATTCCTCTAGGCATTTCTGCAGAAATTTTTCCAGGAATTCCAGGAACTCCTCTAGGCATTCTTCCTTGAATTTCTCCAACGATTCCTCCAGAGATTGCTCAGAGAATTCTTCCAGGGATTCCTCCCAGAATTCCTCCAGAGATTTCCCCAAGAATTCATTCTGGGATTCCTCCAGGAATTCTTCCAGGGATTGCTCCAAGAATTCTTGGAAATTCTCCAGATATTTTTTTCAAAAATCCTACCAGAGATTCCTCCAAGAACTCCGGCATGATGAACATACCTTCGGTAGAAAAAATATATAAAATGTACAAAAAAAAAACAAGAATTCAGTAACAAATTTTGAAAACGACGCATAATCAATGGTGTAGCATTGATTATACGTCGTTTTCAAAATTTGTTACCGAATTCCTCTACATATTTCTTCTAAAATTCAGCCAGGGTATTCTCCAGGATTTATTTCATGGATTCCGCCAAAAATTCGTTCAGAAGTTCGTCCAAGCACTCTTCCTGGATTTCCTCCAGGAGTTGCTTTAGGGAATCCTCCAGTAATTCCTCCAAATATTTCTTCAGAAATTTTTCCATAGACTCCTCCAGAAATTTCTTTAGGAATTCCTCTAGGAAATTTTAAGGGATTTCTATTGATTTTTTCATGGATTTTTCCCAGAGTTGCTCTAGGATTACCTCCAGGCATTTCTGCAGAAATTCTTCCAGGTTTATCTCCAGATACTCCTCTAGGTATTCTTCCTTGAATTTCTCAAAGAATTCCTTAGATTCCTCCAGGAATTCATTCTGGAAATCCTCCCGATATTTCTTCAGAAATTTCTTCAGGGAATCCCGGCATGATGAACCTACCTATGGTAGAAAATCTCATCCATAAAAATTAAAAAAGAACTCTTCAAGGTATTTCTTCTGGTATTTTTCCAGGGTCTCCTCCAGGAAATTTTCCATGGATTCCGCCAGGATTTCGTCCAGAAGTTCCTCCAGGCATTCTTCCAGGATTTCCTCCAGAGATATCTTCACGAGTTGCTTCAGGGAATCCTCCAGGAATTCCTCCAAAGGCTTCTCAAGAAATTCCTCCAGAATTTTTTCCAAGGATTGCTTCAGAAATTTCTCTAGGAATTCATCCAAGAATTCCTCCAGGAATTCTTCCTGGAATTCTGTAAGAGTTTTTCCAGGAATGTTTTGTGGGTGTTCTTTTCTGGAAAGTCGTTCAGGAATTCTACCAACAAATGTCAAGGGATTTCATCAGAAATTCCCTCGGGAAAGCCTCAACAGTTTCCTCAGGATTTCAGGAATTTCACCATGAATCTCCTTCCGAATTTTGTGTAGGGATTTCTTCAGATTTTTTTCTCCAAGAAGGTGTCTATTTTTTTTTCCTAGGAACTCTCCAGCAATCCCTCAGCAGTTAACTCAAAATCCCTGAGAAATTCTCACAATAAATCCTCCAGGGATTCTTCCAAGCAACACACTTGGCTGTACAGAAGTCACTTCGACTTACTTTGAACATAAAAGTACTTACATGCTAGAAGCGCTTTAAGACATTTCTCCAGGAATTCGCCCAGAGACAACTACGAAATTCTCCCAGGGTTTTTCCCGAAATTTCTCTAGGAATTCCAAGAATTTAGTTTAGTTAGTTCTTACGTTAGTACAAAACATAAAAATGAGTAAATATGTTGTTTGTTTTCTCTTAGGGACTGAGATTAGCCGATAAGCAACGAGTGAGTGTCTGGGATCTACTGGAAGGTCACAAGAATCCCGCTCCTCTATCTTGGGCATGGTTCGGTGCTGTTAAAATTGAACGAAAGCCACTAGCATACGAAGAGACCCATAGGCTACTGAAATATCACACCCACAGCCTTGTGAAGCCAAGTAGCTATTTCTACGAACCCTTGCCTTTGCCACCGGAAGATCTGGAACCATTACCGGACAAAATCAAGGATGATATGAAGGCCGATACCCCTACATCCGATCAATCACCCAATCCTTCTGGTAAAAAGGGAAAATCTCAAACCCGAAAACGGAAGCAAAAAGGAACTACCACGCCACAAAATCAAACGCAACCAGGGCAAGGCCAAGCCTTACCCGGTCAACAACAGATTGGCCATCAACCAGGAATTGCTCCCGGTCAACAGCAATCCGCTCAAGGTCCTCCGCAACAGCAGCAGATGCAACAACAGCAAATAGGTATGACACCACAGCAAACAATGCAACAACTCCAGAACGCGAATCTCAATCAGATGCAAATGGGAAACATGAACATGAATCAAATGAACCCTCAGCACATGCAACAGCAGTACCAACAGTCGAACCAGAATCAAATGATGGTTCAGCAAATGCCCCAACAGCAAGGCGTTGGGCCAGGGGTACATTCCAGTGCAATGGGTGGAATGATGGGTCAGCAGCAGCAAACCGTTACAAATCAAATGGGATTCGTTGGTACTGGCGCTGGAGGAGTGAATCCAATGGCGAACCAAATTGGAAACCAGAACGTTGGAGGTACCAATCAACCATGGGGAGGTTATTCCTCCATGCAACAGCAAACTCCTCAACAGCAACAACAGCAAATGTTCTACAACCAGAACCTCGGTCAACCAACGATGAATAGATTCGATAGGCCTCAACTAAATGCCAACAATCCCAAACAGATGTTGTCCAACATGCTGCGAGCACGGGGAGTGAATCCTGGGGCTGCTGGTTTCATGCAACAAACTCAACGCAATCCTCAGCAGCCTTTCATGCGAGGACCTATTCGACCGGGAATGCCAAACCAAATGGTCGGATCTGGAATCAACGTTGGAGCTGGCGGAACAATGATGGGATCCGGCGGAAGCATGATTCAAACAAACCTGATTCCTCAACAGGGATCAGGAATGGCCAATCAAGGTTTGGGCAACGCTGGAATGACTGGGAACACGATGATTGGTCAAGGCGCGGGAAATACGGCTGCCAGTGGAATGGGTAATTCCGGAATCATAGGAATGCAGAACATCCAACAGTCCAGCAATATCAACGCCGGTATGGTGAATCAGGGCATGAATCCTGGTATGGGAAATCCTGCAATGCTGGGACAAGGGCAAAGCGCTTCAAACGCTGCTTCCCTGAACAACCCAGGAATGATGGGAATGCAAAATATGCCTCAAGGCGGCATGCAGACTGGAATGTTCCAGGGCCAAGGCGGCCCTTACCAGAACATGAATCAAAACTATCCCAACTATGGCAATCAAGGCCTCTCGCAGCCGGGTGGCCAGGGTATGATGAACAGTTTCAATCAGATGGGTCAACAGAGGACCTCCCAGCAGGAATACATGGCACAGCAGAGGGCTCTGGCAGCACGGGGCGGCCAATATGGACAGCATGCGCCCAATGTCACCATGAACAACATGGTAAATCAGGGAACGGTACCTCCGTATCCACGGCCGGGTAATACTGGCACAGCCGCAGCACAAAACCAACAACTGCAGCAGCAACGATTCCGACAGCAGATGTTGATTCAGCAACAGCAACAGCAAGGTAAATTTCGACCACCATAATGTTCTGATGGCTGTTAAATCCATTTCATCTACTCTAATGTTCATCTTAATCACACAAGTTAACCATTCTAAATTTCAACCTAGTTTATTTAGAAGCATTGCCAAATGTTAAACAATTAATTTTCAACAAATTAATCAACTATTTCTTAATTTGCTCACTAATCAAAACCCCTCAGGTTTGGCCCAGCAGGGAACCAATCAAGGAATGGTACAAAACCAGGGCCAAGGTATGAATCAGCAGCAGAACCCTAACCTGGTCGCTCAGCTGCAACGTCAGATGCCCAACCAGGGCAATATGATGGGGCAGCAGTATCCCCATCAACAGCCTCCACCTTACTAGTAACTAGGTTCCGTACATCCAATTCCAGAAGAACTAGATTTAAGTTAAAATCAACAAATTTAACACACTATAAAATTATTATTTAATCGTGAAAAATGGAATGCAAAATATATCTTATATTGAATACATGCATATTATTTTATTTGAGAAAAGACCTACCAATTAACAAATGTGTGAATTTACCACTTGTACACAAAACTTCCTTCGGAGTTTCGAAAGACTCTTAGTCACGAGTGCATTGTTCAGCGCATAAATACGAATGTATTGGTGCAGCAACATTTAGAAGATTTATCAGCACGATTACGTTGCTGCTCTAGTGTGGGGTAAGTATCTCGACAGCATAAATTGAAATAGTTTTTATTAAACAATTTATGGTGTACATATTTACATAGAACTAGGTGAACGCATTTCCAATCGAACACAGATTGAAAAGAATTTGAAACCTGAATGATTTATGTATCGTTCTAGGGCTCTAGTCTAGTCTAGCCTACACATATAAAGCCATTCATTGAAAGAATCCTGGAAAATGATAGAATCTACCACTTCTATCATGTTTCTTGTCATTATTAATGTTTGCAGCGATCAAGCCTACGATGCAGTGCTATTGATTCTACAATAAAGCCACTGAGTGGGGAAATCTCGTACCAACCGCTCAGCCTTTTCAAAAATTTAACACGTGACAATTGGTGGGAGTGACGTAGCTAAGCAGGTTAATGTCACTCCAAGGTTTTTTTTTACCAGGGATCCGCGTCCTGGCCCTTGTGCCTAGGTTTTGCTCGTTCTCTGAAATGAAACGAAATATTCCGTAAATCTTTCCGGAGGAAGGAACCTTTTTAATGCCTTGGCCACTTTGCGCCGACGAAAAAAAACATCAATATTTATAGAAGTTATATCACTAATAATCTTCAGTACCTTGTCAGTGCCACGCGATCTAATTAAAACTTCGCTGGATTCACTCTTACACTAGTTATTTTTGGCCGTTTTGATTCGCACGCGAAGAAGGCAATAAAGCCGGCGAAAACAGGCAATTCCATATCCAGAAAAATTGGTGTTGTTTTTACTAGTCGATAACGTTAGGTTATGTTTGGGCAATAGAAACCCTATTTTCAAATGCGTACACAGGTACACACTCATCTTATCTTTCTTCCGGACAACGCGTAGCGTCATCCCAACACACATGGCAATACTTGGAATTAACGACGGATTCCGATCTACAATCTACAGAATGCGCAATACATTCTATTAAAATCAGCTGTTGAGAATAATATCACGCGCACAAAATTATGTGTTTACAGTACTTTGCAAAGTTTTCCGATTCGGCATGCTTTCAAAATAACGAGGACAATCGAAAAACGCAGCCACTCGTGCGCACAGCTTTCTGTGACCTCCAAATGATTTATATGTAGGTGCCCAAGTAATCATGCTGCGTAATGCATGTAATGCATGTATAATTACGGTGTGTACAATTAAAGTTAAACTAAAGTGGGAAATGGGGCCCTTTTGAGCCAAATTGAAGTTAGCTACAATGCGACAAATTCCAAAACATCTATGTAGCCCATGGAACGATGTACAAGTATGAAGTTTTAACTAGCTTCTAATAAAACAGGTTTAGAGAAAACATCAAAAATTTAGCTTTATAAAGTAATTTGTTCGTGGGATTGTAAAGTTTGAGAATGTGAGTCCGAATAATCTTGTCCAGCAATGATTATAATGATTATTTTCATCAAAATATTTGTTGATTCAAAAACCAAAGTTTTGATTATTATTATTAGCTTTAATTACGAGGCCTGAAAGCCCTAGGCTTGCTTGCCTCGGATAAAAAAAAGTTTTGAATAATCAAGGAAAAAATGGGGGTTCCGCCAGGCTTTTTTTAAATATGATCATTTTGCATTAAAATGAAAAAAAAAATAAAATTATGAAAAAAAATATTTTATTGATTTTAGGAATATTGCGTTTATATTGACAATTCAAATCGGTTTTGCAAACATTTAAAGTATTGTTTATTCAGCGTAACATCTCAGCTCTCAGTTAAGATATTTCAAATCTATTTTTTACTGATTTTTCGCATATGATTGGTACTAGTGATAGATAACATTTTCGTGATTGAAATTGAAAAAAAATATTCTTGTATTTTGGCCAATTTTGATGGGAAATTCCTAAGGTTCTGCTGTCAATATAAGCGCCATACTTCAAAAACCACTACTTTTCAATGATGCTTAGTGATCTATAATGAAATATAGTAAAACTTCACTGCCGTGAATCGCAAGTCAGTCCCATCTGCATTTCGGGCAAAAATGAGTTAATGACCGTTTTCGAGCTTTCTTCGGATGATCTTTCAGCTGCGTACAAAAAAAATATATAGTTTGTTCAGTAAAGTTGAAAAACAACACCAAGTCAGATTGTCCCATAATGAAATGTAATCGCAAATCAGTCCCATTACGAACTTGTGCGCCCTCCGGTACAAAACCTAACACTATTTTAGCCAGTTTTATATTTTTCACTGTTACGTATTCACGTTTGAAACAATATGTGAAAGTTTCATGATGATCGCAAAAGTTTTCAATTAATGGCGATTTTTTAGAGTTTCGCATAGAAATCGAATTTGAAAACTTCAGAGGCCATTTTCTCAATGCCTACTTTTTACATATGGGACTGACTTGCGATTCACGGCAGTTCAGGAGTAAGAGAAAATGTTTCAAAAAAAAAAATGTTTTTAGAACTTTTTTGATTATTAAAGTAACTGCGAATGAAAATTCTAGGGTAATATCTGACGCTATCTTTGAGATTGCTGATGGCGTTCCAAGGGGAAGATAAGGAAGTATTTCAGAAAGAATATCTAGAGATAGTCATTGGTGAACTTTCGTGAAAGAATTTCTGATAGATCTTTCAAAGAAGATTCTAGTGAAATTGCTTGAGGAATTTTTGAAGAAGTCGGCTTATAAAACTGTCCGACGATTCTGGAAGAAGTATATATTGAGACAGGGACCAAAGTTGTTAAATATGATGTAGAAATTACGAATTGTATGATGCTCAAAAACTATGTAATGTTTTCAACACAACTTCAAAATTTCAGGTTTTATCATAAAAGTCCTTTAAAGGTTTGTAAAAAGAAAATGCACGAAGAAAGGAAAGATATATACTTGAAGAATACACAAGAAAATTGTTGAAGATGTTTCAGTGATTTTCTAAGTAGATGATTAAAATTTCGCCATAAATTTGCACTGAAAATTATTCAAATCTTGAGTTCTTTCGCATATTGAAAGTGAGATTAATATATTTATATTGACATTCTAAAGATAAAAAATCATACTTTTTAGAGAAACATCGCTACAAATTCTCCACGAAATGCTTTTTAAATTTGGATATAGCAGAATCTTCTCAACTAGTTTTTTTAACCCTGAGCTAGTTCGTCGCGATTCCATGTCCTCGAAGTGAAAGACACATTCTGCAATCACTCCAGGACTATATATCTCGCGTTTGATATCATACAGGCATATCTACAATCATCGATTCCTCTTCATCGATTTTCTCTTCGGATTATTCCGGGAAGTACGACCAATATTCGGATGATCTCTCGGTGTGTTTCAGTAAAGGACGACTACGACTAGCATCTAAAACAACAAAAAACAATCGAAAATGATTTGCCGGCCAAGTTATTAACCAAAGCGAAAACCGATGAAGAGAAATCGATCATTGTAGATACGCCTGTATGATACTATTAAGCACGAGATATGAACCTATTGATGGAGTTTAATGAGTAACTTTCTATTTTTAACAGTGAATCAAAATTCAACCATCGTGCAACAATAATGACAATGTCGCAACCTGTATTTGTTGCGACAATCCACCCAATGCGACATAAGTTTGTCCCAACTTGAAAATAATAGGATGAACATCGTACACCACGAGTTTACAGATTTTCAAGCCTTACACTGCGATTCTCGAACGGTAACTTCGAGTCGGTAAACACTTCAACTCTGCTGAAGATCTATCTTCAAACAGTTTCGACTTTGGGTTGGTAATAATTGATTATTCACAAGTTGAAAAGTACGCAACAAATTCAGCAACCGTTTTGTCTGCAACAAAAATTTTCGAGATCATGTCATTATCTGTTACCAGGAGGGATAAAGAGTAATCGCCGCGCCCTCTTTGTTGCTTGTTTTGTGCCTCTTTCGTCTGACAATTTTCTTCACTGATTTTAAATATTTCCTCAGGGCATCAGCAAGCGATTCTTATTGACCTTTTATTTATTTATTTATTCTCTCTTTATGGCACAGACCTGTTTGGTCCATATTTTTACCTTTATGATCAATGCTTTCATATAGAGATAGTTCAGTAATGAGTTATTCATTTTATTCAATATTTAAATATATTTTATTTAGCCAAAAGTCCTTTCAATTTTCAAGTTTAATTAATGATTTATTTTAAAAATCGATGTAGGGTTCTGATTGGACAAGATATTAAGCCTGATCATGCAAAGATGGCTGACTGAGTAAAATTGAACGAGCGTGCTGCATATTCTTGACATTTTTCTCTTGTGAATTGGAAACGAATCATCTATACATGTATCGGAATCTCTTGCTACAGAGAGCCATATGGCTTCCATTATCATTTTTGTACTGTGTACATCTAAACCAAAACAAAAACAAACATTCTGTTGTGTGATTTTTATGAACTTTGTGCTGTGATTAACATGAATTCTAAATCCGTAAATGTAGTGCCCGGCGAGGCTTCTGAAACGGATGATGATGGCGAAGAAATCTGTGGAAAGGTATGTTATTTTTTATTAGTTGGAATTTGCACAGCTTCTTTTTTAGATAGTGCGACCAGCTATATCCTTTTTTGTGCAATATCGAGGCCTCCGAAGGGATTCCCAGTAATTCAAAGGCATTCTCGGTAGACCTGATTACCAGGAGTTGATGTCCTCAAGATCTACCGGCAACCCATCATAATTGTTCCAGTGATCGCTGGAACAACTATGATGAGAGATGTTCTCAGAACCATGTTGAACAAAGAGTAGGATTCTACGGATTTTCCTAGTGATTCAGAAATTTACTGTACTAGGATCCATAATGTTTAT